>NW_027315846.1:15224950-15357450 GCF_026437365.1 Eucyclogobius newberryi
TTGGCCCAAACGATGGAAAATGAAAAGGTGGGTAAATAATGATTTTGTGGCTAAATTCATCCACACTGAAGAGTATGAGTTCTACTTTACAACAGATAACTTCCTTAGCATGAGGACTGGCTAGCTATTAACTGACCACTTAAATAGCCAAAGTGACTAGCCAGACATAACGACCCTAATGTATTAATTAATGTTAAAGTTAATGAGATATATGACTGGGGATGCATATACAGATGAACCGTCTTTACAATGCCAGCTACGTTTAACACCAGACTGGCTGTTGGTAAGAAAGGTAAATCTTTGTTGCAGGATGTGGATGGGCCAACTTGTTTGGAAATGCAAGACATGAGTCAAAAGAAGGTAAAGGTTCCTCGCAGAACAATCTACTTTGCCAGTGGAGAAACCATGGAGGAATACAGTACTGATGAGGAAGAGGAGGAAGTAAATCCTCTCCAGAAAGATGTGCTGCCAGTGGACACAGTAGGTTAAATATAGTTGCCTAGGACACTTTTTTGTTGAGAGATGTTCATACCATTTGTGTTTGCTATAGTCCAAAATGACCTGGGGTCCTTATGTCTGGTTTCAAATGTGGAGAATGGCAACTTCCACTGTCTCAGGTAAATGTTGTTTTTGTTCAATGCTTGTTCAATGCTTCAAACGTTAGTGCTTATGACAGGTTAAGTTTTTCAAATTATTTCTTTGTTAGAGGAGAAAATAGTCCCTGTGGTAATTATTTATATTTTAGAGTTCTACAATTGAATCCCTTGGTCATCTATAAGTGACGTTCCTTTGAAAATGCCAAAGACAATTTACACGCAATAGACGCAAGTTTCTGATAGTTTAAACAATAATTTAACAAAATAAAGGTGTTATCAGGTATTATTGTTTGAACTATTGTGTTACTTTTGGCCTTTGTTAACGTTATGGTTGCCTGGTAACAGTTGTGGAATTGTCTCTGCCTATGTCACATCTGCTGCTCAATCAGGAACATTATAATTTTAATTACTAAAATTGAGGGGTGGAAAGGGAAACCTTTCAAAATATAATCATGTTAATTACATTTTAGTTAAAAGTGTAGTCTAACTTATCCTATGCACTTTAAATTAGTTTAATTCATGTATTTAATTTTGTGCCTTCTGCCTGCAGTATGTGATTACATGGGTGAGAAACTAGCCTCACTGTTTGGCATCACTAGTCCCAAATATCAATATGCCATTGATGAATACTACCGTATAAAGAAAGAGGTAAGTCCACGACAATTTTCTTGTCAGATTTTGAAGAATTTTCAACAATGGCTTATGCATGTGTAGGAAGAGGAGGAAGAGGAGGAGACTCGTCTTGCAGAGGAAGCAGAGCGACAGTTTGAACAGAGCAGACAGCAGAGGGATTCTGCCACAATGCAACAACCGGAGACGTCATTTGTAAACCTAAACATTGAACATGATCGGTCCCCTGACAGTCAAGACATAAACAGCATAGATGGTGATTAAAATCTCTTCAATTATTTGGGGTAAACACACCTTATTCTTTTTTTTAAAATTGTATTGTTTCTACATTTTATTTTTTGTATGTAACAACTAGGATATGTACTTTAGTTGTTAAATCACAGCAAATAACATCTTCACTGTAAAATGTTGGTGTATATAGTGACAACAAATGAAGAATAGATCCATTGCATTTAGAAATCCAAGAATATGCCAATTTAAGAGAGAACATACTTAACAATACTTAAGTTAATCCTTAAAGTGTCCTTGCCAAGTGTACAGCTAGTTTTCATAAGCCTGTTAGAAGATAATTATCTTCAGACATGAGATTGTGTCATGGTAACAAGCTTTACTTCAGGAGGTAAAGCACAAATGTTTAACCATAGTCGTGTGATTTTCCAAAAATATATTATTCTATATGAATGTTTAGAATCACACAAGCGCTCAGGTTTGCTTATGCAAACTATTTCTTATACTTAATTTGATGGTGGGATATAAAGGGAAAAAGTAGGGTCTTTGCACTACTGTCTAAAATGTTCAGTCATGAAGGATGTCTTTTTAATAAACTGAGGGCAGAAATATGGAAGCAAATCTTTTTATTTAACTATATTTTACATCAATTTGTACATAGAAAATATTTATTTTGTGTCTTAATAAAATCAAAAATCTTCATGTTATTTCATTTTTATGTTGAGTAAGCATTTGAAATGCATGTAAAAGTGGGAATGTCTAATGTCTAATTCAGGTGTCAAGATCACCTGTGTTGTTACTATTGTTGTCATTAGCAACCAGCACCTCTCTGTTTTCATAAGTCCAAAAGCCGTTAAGGTCTATCAGTATACTAACAACAGTGTCCCCCTGACAACAGTTAACCAAGTCCTGCAAGGTGATTTTAAAAGGATCTTTGGGCTTCACCATGTCAAAGATCTCATCCTAAAAGAGAAAATCTATCATTATTTTGTTCTTAACTTTACTTTAAAAAGCCAACGGGATACTGTGAGTAACATACCTTGACGTCTTGGAAAGACACTGGCTCTTGACCATGAACTTTCATTTGCTCTTGAATAGCCTAAAAATAACACATTAAACAATTAAACATATTCGTACGACCAGCATAAATTAATTTGTAACTGGCCAATACCCTGAAAAAATAGTTGAGCGAGAAGACATTGAGAAATCCTCGGTTCTCCATGTCCAAAAGTTTAAAAATGTGTTGTAATGCAGCTGGTTCTTTTCGGTTTTCCAAGGCCAAAACAAAGTCTAAATATGTCTTATAGTCCTGCAACGTAGAATGGAGTATCGTAATGAATTTGTTTCTCATAAGAAAAATAGGCTAAAGTCATACCATCTCTCCATCATATGTGAGGCACTCCTGAAACACCCTGTCAAGGAAGACTGATGTCAAAGTAGCTGTTCCATAACGAGAGAGCTCTTCTTTGCTTAACATGCCATTGTGGTCCTTATCCAGATTGAGATACTGTCCTAAAGAGATGTTTTAAACCATTGAACATTTGACTGCCATTTAAAAATGCAGTTTGTCAATGTGTAAAGTAAAAAAATGTTTACCATAAACTCGTAGGGCAGATGGGGCTGAAAACCAGTTTGACTCCTGACTCTCTTTTGAAAGTTCTTCATCTCTCAACTGAGTACATGGTAAGGAGCAAACAAAGGTGTCTTGTTAAAAATAAGCACATGTGTTTTTAACTAAAGTTACATCAAAGATAAGGACAGTACCTCTAACAAGTCATCCAAAAAACTACATGCTAAGATGTCCTGGATTTTTATCTTTCCTGGAGGGAAAAACAAAAGCACAATCAAGCTAAAGTTCTCAGTTCCTTCGTCTCATTGGTGGGGTTGTTAACCTGTTCGCAGAGGATCAAGGAAGAAGAAAAACTTTCTAACAGCAGTGCAGACATAAAAAGAGTAAAATGACTTCTCCAGTCCATCGAGCTGAGGCAGAGTGGGGATCAATTCCAAAATATAGTTTTCCAGATCCTGCAAGTATTAGATGGCAATTTAATTAGAAAGTTAATGGAGTGTGTATTTGTATTATGTTTCTTAACGAGAAACTCACAGATTCTCTGAGGAATCCCTGTCCAGCCACATCGTATAGGCTTAAGCCAATCCTGGTCTGATGTAACCACACTAAAAAGCATAAAAAAAGAAAAGTGAAGTTCACTAAACTGATATATTTAAGAAAAATCAGGGCAACAGACCTTTCCTCATGACGTAATTAAAGAACTGCATGATGGAGATTCTCCCATAAGGGTCATTGTGAAGCAGCTTGGCATAAACTCGGGCAGTGAAAAACTTTCTAAACATCAGAGAGAGGTTCTTTTGGCATGAAAGTTACATTAGTAGTAAATGTCTGCTGCATCTCCAGTCCTCACTTGCACTTGGGCCCAGCTTTCTCACCCACTTGTAGATAGGCTTCATAACTGATCATGGCCTCCTCTCCTGTTACTGGTGGAACCTGGTGCTTATCAAGAAGAAACCACAGATTCTAACAAACAAACAAACAAACAAACAAACAAACAAACAAGGGGTTAGAGTGAGAGGACACATCAACTTCAGATTATTTAGTTATTGCCATTTACCTGCAGTTCCTCATTATCCAGCAGTTCTCGGCTCTTCCTTTGCAGAAACACAGCCCTTGATTCCTCTCTCAGCTTTTGCAGAAGTATTTCATCTTCTGCTGGAAGCTGTAATCAAAGCCAAGATGTACAACGTAACTTCATAGAGGGACTAAGCAATTGATAATACATCTCTCAAAGTCTAATGTGTATTTGTTGCATGGTATTAGTAAATGTATAATTACTCTGTAGTAAAACCGGGGGATGTTTTTGTAGGACGTGTCTTTGTTGCCTCCTCCATTCCACTCTGTGTAATACTTTGTGAAGAGTTCGGTTTCTTCTGCCTTTTTTTCTTCCTCGCTTCTTTCATCTGTCAACCAAAATTCAAACCATAATTTAAATACAGAAAAGGTCAATATATCAAGTCTAAAACATTTTAGTCACTTTGTTAAAAAGGTTACTCGTAAGCAATTTAACATACTAGTAGTAGTCTACGGTTATTTCTCACCAGTGGTAGTCTTTTCCAGCCTCCGTTTTAATACGTCAGTCCAGTAATCTCTTTTATCGTTTTCCATATTTTTAGAAAGTGTTGTAAGTGATGCAAAATACAGCAAGAAATAGTTCCTTTACACTTGCTACGGAAAAGCAGAACAACCGACAGACAAACGGAATAAGGATTTGTTTTTTTGCTTTGGTCCTTCAGCGTAAATCAGACATGGACAGTTTTCAAATGCTACGGTACGCATTAGTGACACGAAGAGTTTACCAGTCAAAAGATTTCCAACACAGGCGTCTAGTAACAGCTTATATATTTAAGAAAAGGTCCATGTTTATAGCGAATCTGTAGCTGTCAACGTTTGATGACGTCAAACATGCGACACGAAACACTCGCTCGTTCGCTCGAGGTTCGCTCCTCTGCCGTAAACTGTAAGGGCACATTTCGTTCCACATAGTGTTAAATGTCATTGGAGAGGTGTTTTTATATATGATTATTATAATATCATTTACCAAGACATTTATGGTAATGTTGCTTCTTTGTAGACCATTTGATATATTGTTTACTTCTAAGGTGTAGGCTATTTAACGATTGTATTTCATGTTTAAGCTATCAATACAGTCATTTTCTCAAGTTAAGTCAATTGGTGCTGTCATGAGGTCGAGTGTCATATGCAAACTCAAATCCTGCTCAATGCATTTGAACTCTGTGTTGCACCATGGGACTGTTGTCAATAGGGAAACTTACCTGGTCTCTAAACTTTACTCCAATGCACGCTGCTTAAGCTCTAAAGAAACATTTCAAAAGAACAAAACCCAAAACAGGGGTTCAGAAAAGCAAAAGGGCTACAGGATTGACAGAGACACATATGGGAAAGAGGATGGCCAGAAGGAGGAAAGAAATTGGAGAGGCACTTCTTTGCAACGCTTCTCTTCCAAATCTGTGTTTGCTGCTGGGACTGCCAAGAGAACAACAGAAATCCTGAAGAAGAAAGCGGCTCTGGTCTCAGGAATGGGGCCAATGAGTCTGGATGACCCTAAACCAAAAACTATAGCAGGTACAGGGGAAAGAATATTAAGCAATACAAAAAATATTCACATAAAGTACTAAGAAGTTGAACTCTTATCATTGATGTATTTTTTTACAGAGAAGGCCAAGCTTCCTGATCGGCCCCTGTCTATTGCAGAGTGGAGAAAACTGAAAGAGTCTAGTGGTAATGTTCAGCGTTTTGATATCTACATAATGTGTGGATTGTTCAACTCTGGAGCAGATTTGGATATTGCCAAGTAAGAATATGTTCTATTAGGTGTGTGTGATATTTAAAATAAAAGGAATAGTGATAACGATATTCAAACTATTATGAATATTATGTCAATTCAACAGACTTTAAACATGTTAGTTGGGGATTAATTATGAAATGGTGTCAAATTAAACACAAAAATTCTAAAATATCACCTTTTTTTCATTTTCATTTTTTGTTAACTCTTTTTGTCGCATTTTTACGATATACAATACACTCGATATTCAAATGTTTCATATCTTCAAAACAACATTCACAATATTATCTACATTTTTGATATATTATCCACCTATATTTCATTGATTGTACTTCACTACACCTTTTACATGACCCAACTTATGTTGTGTTTTATAGATTTATTTATGTTGTCAGCTTGAGTTTGAACGTTTATGTTGCTGTACTGCTTTCTCACACAGGTCATTGCTGACTTTTGTTGCCACTGAAATGGGAACCCTGTCCTATGAGTTGCTGCTAAGATATCTGACGCTTTGTGTGATGGGAGGCCATGAGAGCGAAGTGTTTGACGTCTATGACATCATGCGAACATCTTTCCCCTCTCTGGAAACGGGAGCCTCCAGCCTCTTTATAAAGGCCTTCTGCCGCACAGAAAGGTGGAGGGAGGCTCTTGTCATTCTGCAAGAACTCAAAAAGGTACAACAATGTCATTATGGGCACAGTGTTTAACAGTGTAATGATTATGTAAAATATGAATACAAAATTACAAATCAGTCTCTTGGTTCAGTCGCTAGGAGAAATGACAAAAAAGAAATTCCCTCATATTCGTGTAATTAAAAACAAATAAAATTGCTTTATATATTATTTTCATAAACAGAAACAATATACTCTATTAATCAGTGTTTACCACAAAAAATGTGAACGCCGCTCCAAACTGCTTTTACTGACAGGATAACCTCTCAATTATAATGACCCAAGCATATAATTTACGATTAGAACTGACAGAATTTCAATTCATTTTTAACAGGTAGTAACCCCGTCGCCACGTAACTATAGTGACATAATATCAGCTGCAGTTCAGCATAACGACCTGACCACCGCCTGGATGCTCTATGATGAGTTAATAGAAAAAGGACTGAGCCCACATGCAGAGACCTGGGAAGCACTTTTCAGTAGCACAAAGGAAGAAGGGGAGATGTTCCAGCACAAGCAGCGACTTCTGGATATTCTGCTCCACATGCGTGACAACCAGATCTATCCACAGAAAAACCTAGCAGAAAGCATCAAGACCTGGTTTGAAAGGTAAATCAAGAGTACCGTACACACACTGTTACTGCTTAACACCAGATGTACACTGTATTTGGCCGGTCTATATTTACTTGTACCTAATTGGCAGGTATATTCCAGTAAAACAAGTATTGCTGTATACAACTTTCAATAAACAGTGCTTTTGAATTCAAATATATTCTATTGTCAGACTTGAGGGCCAAAACTTGAAAGGAAATTGGACCACTGTCTCCCCAAAGTAACTATTCTTTTCTACTTATCAGGCATACTAATACTATAAAACAGCATTTTAATTAATGTAAACAATAATGTAAATTAAGACAATAAAAATGTATCTCTTTATATGTTTAGGGGCCTGTGCCGTTGTTGTGGGACTGAGCTGGAGTCCATACAGCTGACGGAGGAGGAATACCAACAGCTCAAAGATAAAGTCATGGTCAATGTCATCCAGGGACCAGACGTTTTTAATAAGACTACTCCGGAGGTTGGTTGTATTACTATTGTGCAGATTTATGGCATGCTAGTCAGAACACTGCTTCAACTGTGGAGAAAAAAGAGAAAGACTGCTCCATCTACTCAATTTAATCGTTGCTTCAGGCAATATCAGTTGGCCCAACCATTTGGTGTGATTATTTTTTGTTGTTGCAACAATTGTATGTTGTAGTAACAATAGAAAATTATTTAGGCAGACTGCTTTAAGATCTACTATTTAGGAAACAATTTGTCATTTTCATAATTTATATATATATATATATATATATATATATATATATATATATATATTCCCCGGATCTTCCCAAGTGTCATAAGTTTGAAAGTGGAATATTTAGTATAATAAAGGGGATTTCCAACATGTGAATCATGTGGTTTTGAACTAAAGCTGCCTCCTGCAGAGCAAAAAATATACTATGTAAAAAAAGATGGACATGTTGGACTTTAATAGTATATTATTGTTCAAGCAACAAAGGACTGACAAACTTTGCTGACATGTAATAACCCTAGCAACCACGGGAAAAAATACAAAAGAAAGGTTTGTTGTAAAACTTTGCTATGATACAACACTTTTTATTGTAAGGTAAGATACACTTTATAGTCCCTCAAAGGGGAAATTTCTCTTGAGCACATGGTGTTGTGTCATATGCAATCACACACTCTTTAAAACATAAAGCATGAAAAACATTAAGAGGCACATGTCTATGTAATCTCACAAAACAAAGGGGCATAAAATCATGACGCTTCCTACAAGTTCCAGTTAACAACTTGTATCGTAATGCTGTGTTACAAACTTCATTCACGTTACTCTATAGTATGTGTATCAGGCTGCTTAGTACGTAATTCGGGTCAGCAAAAATGGCCGTAGGCTGGTTTTCAAAATGCTGTCATTCATTGTGCATAACAGCGCATAAATGGCACCATCATCTTATGTATGTATGTGTAGCTCAGTGTGTGTTTTAAGCAGTCATATTATCCACCGTGGCACAATGAACGGGTTTCACGTATCAGCTCTGGAAAGTCCCTGGATAATTATACTGGATTTTCTCTTGGCCTGGTACAGCTCTCCTTTTTCTTTCCCTCATCCCAGTTCACTTCATTATACTGTGTCCATATGATTCACATTGAATTGAGACCATTGCTATCATATACCTCTAAGCTTTCCCATGCCTATTATATGTAAAGCCACTGTATTAATTGCAACATGTCTGAATTGGTCTGAGGGAAATGTTGTAGTGCAGGAACATAGCAAATTTTGATCTTTAATATTGTTATTGCTCGGCTAGTTTACATTTTAATTTGCAATTGTTTGTCGTTTCAAGGCCAGGGGAATTCACACACGCCTATTTCCATACCACTGCTATCTAAAAGTGAAAGTCTCAACAATTCCTCTGTACCAGACATCTATTATAAGATCCAAAGTATGTCGCCTATTATGGTAGAAAGTTGGTCAGTTGCGTTCCCTGATTCTTGTTTTGAGCTATGCAAATAACCTCTTCTTGATGTACAGTTTACCAAGTCTTAAAGTCCCACACAAAGGAATTTGTAACTAAATAGTCGTTATTGTGCGGTTAACCGTCAGCTGGAGGCAGTCAACTTCAAATGATGTCCCCAGAAATCCTTTTTACACTGTCCCCATTGAAGCAGCTCTGCCATTTGACTGTTTGTAAAGGAAAAGCCAGGTAGAATCCCAATCAAAGGGCTTTGATCAGTCCCGGCAGCAGTGAGGAAAGCAGATGCCCCGTCAAAACAGGAAACGTCATGTGGTATTTTTGGTGAACTTTGGACTAGAATATATTACAGTCTTTAAACTTGTCTAACTGCATTTTTTGTGTACCTTGTTTGTTCTTAATATTTGTCATGTGTGTCCCCTCAGGAGCTGGAGAGGTTTAAAGCATTTGTGAACAGAAAGCCTGCTTTTGATGTGGTTGTGGATGGGCTAAATGTTGCTAATATCAATAAAGATAAAAGCAAGCTCTCCGAAACGGTAAGACTACTACAGGAGTCAAAGAAGTTCGGGGTTTTGACTGCATTATGGTGATTTTTGGGACCTTGACCTCGATCCAGTTCAGGGGCTTTTTCTACACTTTGTACTATGACTAAACCAGCTCAAATCCTGCATGTGGGTGTGTCACCTTTCAGACTGGCCAGTGTCTTTATTTAACATATGGCCTACTCGTCTGCCTGCCCACATTTTGTCTGTCTGACAGGATATGTGTATAACAACTTAGATTTAATCTTTTAACAGTCGACCTTTATTATTTAGTTTGTTAGTACTGGGGCTGGACAATATAACTGCAAAAAGGCATCATAATATTCAAAACAAATACAAATGTCAGTCAATATTACTAATTTTCTGAACATAATAAAGTCTAAAATCCGGTCCAAACAGCATGCTTTTACTGACAAATGAGGAATAGCTGTAAACCTCTCAATTTAAAAACACCCCAGTATCATTGACAATGATGCACAGCCCTGGTTAATACTGTCACCTACCACAATGCGTTCACCATTATCGTCCTCTTAAATGTTTGCACGCATCAATGTCACGCTTTTGTCACGTTTCAGTTGTTGGCAGTGGTGTCCGAGCTTGTGCATCGGGATCTGACTGTGCTCGTTTTGGGGAGGAAACACATGCTGCGTCCGTCCAGATCCTGGGATAGAAACAACATGAATTTACTCCAGCAGAAAGCACACTGTTTCTTCACTGAGAACATGTGAGAACACCAGACGCAATCATTTGAATTGTTGGAAAGCGCTCAACGACAGCTGATCAGAGGCTTTTTATAAAACAGACAGAAAACTATTAAAGTAATCAAATGAATAATGCAATTGTACAACTAGATACATCAAATGAAAGCTGCATTTAACATTGATTGAACTTATGACCATATCTATCACTTCTAAGAGACTTGTCTTTCTTGCAGCTCTGAGGACGACCCTTTCTTGCTGTATGCCGCTTTGCATTCTGGGAATCACTGTCAGTTTGTGAGCAGGGATCTAATGAGGGACCACAAGGCCTGTCTGCCCGACGGAGCCACCAAGCGCCTTTTTTTTAAGTGGCAGAGGGGACATCAGCTGGTGGTTGACGGTTACATTGCAGCAGGAAGGAAAGTCTGTTTTCAGGTAAGCCGAGGAAGCACAAAGATGAAGGGAAAGGAAGGAGGAAGGAGGAAGTATAAGCTAAAAATAATACCGATGCATTTTCTGGTTTATTTCAGGGCATTCCCAGCTATGACACTATTGTCCAGACATCAGACGGTTCATGGCATTTACCCTACGATGACCTAGATGACAGATGCACCTATGAAGTGCCACAGAAATGGCTGTGTCTTACTAAGCAACACTGAAATGTATTTTCATGATATCATATACAGTACATTACAAACACATTAAAATATGTTGATAAAGGCAAATGTGTTTAATTGTCCTGATGTTCAGTCATGGGGATTTACAACATGAAAAGTAGAATTTGAAGACAACAATGATCCATTTTAATGACTCTGTTTGAAAATGTTTAGGTACTTGCTATAGAATGAGGCTCATGTAGGTTTTCGTTTTTCCGTGGACAGTGATGTTTGATAGTTTCAGTATTTTTCTCAACTTATTTAATAATAAAACAAACACTTTCCTATTATTAAAACTATTGAATGATGAATCCTGAATAATAGTTCCCACAGAGATAGATTTTATTTAACGAATCATAAAACTCCAAGAATAAATTCAATTCCCAAATAGTCCCATCACTGGAACAAAACGTCTAAATTAATTTCAGTCCATTTTCATCTAGTTCCCTTCCTTCCCATCACCGAAGCATCCTGTTGTTGGGGACTGTCACATGAACAGCCGAGTGTTCTGTTCCTGGGAATTTCCTGCCACTTCCTCAATGACCCCACCCTCCGAAAAACTTCCTGCATTGAATAAGAGCCTCATTCCACACGCATTTCCCAGACACCTCAAAGCTCAAAATACACACATTAACACAGCGGGAGCAGCTATTTTTCATATTTTTATATATCTTCCGTTGTTAAAGTTGCCATGTTATTAAATAAAACCAGTAATTCAAAAGTAATAATATCTGCAACTCTTTAAACAAACATTTAAATAATATGTTGACACGAGTTCTGTTAAATACGAGCGTTTTAATTTAAGTGAAGAGTGTTGTGACTATTTGCTGTCTGACATATACAACTTGCTCGACTGTACACTTCACAGTTTCCATAAAAATACATCTTTTTATACACACCATTTACAATATACAACAGAGCCGTCGCGGCGCATCAGTTTTGGTGATGACAAATTTACGACGTCCACAGAAAATGATTAAAAGGCACAATGGACGATTTTTTCGGCGATTTGAGAACGCAGGCGGAAGTGCGCACGCGCACTCCCCCGTGCGGACTGATACAACACACACGTGCGTTTGTTTATTAGCGCGACGGATCGCATCACATCTCTCGTCTCCCGTAGATTTCCGTCTTTTATGAGTCAACTCGAACTGTCTATCTCCGTCTTCATTTTGTCCCGTACACTGAGGGAACTATATTATGATGGATCAATGCGCTTAGACACGCGGAACCGTGCTGCTCTCGGGGGACGAGCCGCACGCGGCTGCAGGTGAGCGGTAGGTGCGTTTTATGATTGATACGTGGCAGGACTAATCGGCAGTCCACGCCACGAGGAAATAAGACTAAAATTTGGGCCAAAAAAATCGTCCATTCAACCTTTAAGTGTCCGTTTAATCAAAACAACACGGGATCCCATCGTGTAATTTGCAGTATCTGTACATGTCATTGTCTTTCATCGTTTTGTCTCCTGCCGCTTTCTCTGTTTCCCAGCCGGTCTCAGGAGCGCCTCTGCAGCTGCCTGTCTTCTTCGCCCAGTCCGTTATCGTACGTAGGCGTTTGGGCACCGGGTGAAGAAATAATAAAGTTCTTTGTTTCTTAACCCTTCAGCCTGTTCATCGCACCTTCCACAATGTCCTCTAGTGTCCGTTCCACTGGATGTCATCGTACCCAACCTACAAATGAAAAAGAAAAGTGTTCAAATAAGACCATTCCATGACGTGATTTTATATTTCAAAGCGTTCTAACACACACACACACCTCCTCATCCTCCTCCTCCTCCTCTTCCACTTCGCTGTCGTCATCCTCGCTGTCGGGAAGCTCCCGTAGCCCCGGCTTGGTCAGAGCAAACAACTCCTGCCTGATTTGCTCGTTGTCGCGGCCGTATGTGAGGTGAAATGGCGTGTGCCCAGCGGACGTAAGGAGATTGGGGTCGGCGCCTTTTCTGAGCAGCAGTTGTACCAGCAAAAGGTTCTGTTGGTCCACGGCAAGATGTAGTGCCCCTCGGCCGCTTCTCTGCTCCTAAAATAGCAAGGATATGATTTTTTTAATAAGTCTGAAGCCAAAATCATAGGCTTTTATTTTGACGTGCTGTCAGTTTAAGTGAGTTTACCTTGGCGTCTACGTCCGCTCCTAAATCCACCAGGTTTTCCACTAACGATAGAAAACTGTGAACTGAAGCCAAGTGTAGACAGTTTTGACCTGCAAAAGAGATGAGATGTTATTACACTGGCATGACAAGCTATTTCCTATTTGTATTAGGCTGTGATGATAGAACGTTTCTGTTTTTTTTCATCCCAGCTCGAGGACTGTGGGCAGTAACATTTCAAACAGTGGAATAACTTTAAATGCCAGGTAAAACAAAGTATTGAGTGTTTTCTTAAGGGATTGGCAAAGTTTAAATACCACACAAGGCGTTACTGCACAACGATTTGAAACACTATATTTTGTGTGTTTTTCAATGTGGAAATGTGCGATTATGTTTCGTGGACTGGTTCCAAACTATTTGAGGTTGTAAATCAAGAAAAGAAACCTTCATATTAAAACCCCAAACGGATGCCAGGCAAGAATAAAAGTGGCGTGATAATAAAAGTCTCGTCCGACTCGTACCGTGGTAGTTGTACGCAGCCATCGCGGCGCTTAGATGATGGGGGAGGCAGTTCTGAGTGATCACGCTGAAGCAGGGCAGGTTTCCGTGACGACAGGCGATGTGAAGGGCAGTGTCTCCGTTGGCGTCGACGAACGTGGGGTCACAGCCGGCGACCAGCAGGCGCTCGCACACGCTGGCCTGATTCGTTATAACCGCCAAGTGGAGAGGAGTCTATCAACGTAGAGCAAAGAGAGATTTAGTTATAAAGACCTCGTACAAACAGCTGATGGTGTTTGCTCAGATAAACAGGGAGGAAATTAAGCACAATAAAGATAAGACTCTGCGGGACGCGGCACCAACCTGTCTCTGGTCGTTTTGTGCGTCAAGAAAGTCTGTGTTCTTAGAAAGCTCGATTATTTGCTTGATGTAGTCCTTGGCTTCATGAATGATGGCCAGATGCAGCAACCTACAACATAGAAAATAAAACTTTTCTCAGCTTTACTCAAGTACTTTGTGCAGGGACATCAAAACAGACGACCCCATCACAGCGTAAGGGTCATTGCAAGAATAAGACATTGTGTAGCCATTAATAATTGTGACATTGTGATAAAGAATAGCATATTTGCAGGCCCTTGTGTTTATAATTTAGTGCATATGATTACCCACTATCACTATTGAAAGGTAGCACTATTAAAACGTGTTACTTTAAACCTTTCAGCCGTGTACTTTGAGCTTTGGCTGTAGATAAGATAAGATAATCCTTTATTGTCGGGGAAATTTCATAATATGTACATAAGAAAGAAAAATGGTCATTCAGGAGCTCTCTGCGGTCGGGGGCGCGCATCGGTCGGATTCCATGGCGGCGCGCCTGGGACTTTCCCAGCCTGACCCGCGGACATAGTAGATTCCCTCGATAATAGTCTTTTGTTTATGTCCCAATACAACATGTCTGGACACAGCTAGCCCCATTGTCAGCGCGGACGCGGGCAGTGTGCATTGTTCGCGCGAGGATTCATAAGGCATTTGACCGTAAAAACTTTGATTTAAATGAAACTTTTAGAGGCCCGGGCCTTTTGTAATGACAGGCTCCCGAGTACGTTCCTCCCCACAGGAAAGGGATCAAGTTACGTCCCCGGGAGCAGCGCGCGGCCTACACCGAGCAGACGGGAAACCTAGCTCTAAATATACCGGGGCAGTGTCGATAACGTCACGCCACAGCTCACTTACGTGTCTCCGTCCTCGGTGATCTGCGTTGTCCAGCGCAGCTCTCCGGTTTCCGCGGCTTGTTGGGGCTCACTCTGCAAATGCAGCGCTCGGATCTCCGCGGCCACGGCCTGAAACTCCTCCTCTATCAGCGAGTCCACGCCGCTGTCGAGCCGCTCGTCCGTCGACGGCTTCTCCTCCTTAGCGTCCCGGTTATTATAATCCATTTGGCTGCATATACTTGTCCGGTGTCGGTCCATGGCGGTGCTTTAGCCCGCAGCGAGGTGCGTGAGTGCGCGGATGGTCCCGGAGCAGTTTTAGGAGCTGCCGCGGCTCAAAGGCTGTGTGTGGCTGTGGGGGCGGGGCCTGTGCGAGGTGGGGGATTTCCAGAAACTGTCACTCAGAATAACAGTGTGTTCAGATCTCTGGCTCCTGGAGCAGAAGGGGCTTTCTTTGAGCCATATACACTCTATATACACTCTATATACACTCTATACACACTATATATATACACTCTATATACACTCTATACACACTATATATATACACTCTACACACTATATATATACACTCTATATACACTCTATACACACTATATATATACACTCTATACACACTATATATATACACTCTACACACTATATATATACACTCTATATACACTCTATACACACTATATATATACACTCTATATACACTCTATATACACTCTATATACTCTCTATATACTCTCTATACACACTATATATATACACTCTATGTACACTCTATATACACTCTATGTACACTCTATATACACTCTATATACACTCTATGTACACTCTATGTACACTCTATATACACTCTATGTACACTCTATATACACTCTATATACACTCTATGTACACTCTATGTACACTCTATATACACTCTATACACACTATATATATATATATATACACTCTATGTACACTCTATATACACTCTATATACACTCTATATACTCTCTATACACACTATATATATACACTCTATATACTCTCTATACACACTATATATATACACTCTATGTACACTCTATGTACACTCTATGTACACTCTATATACACTCTATATACACTCTATGTACTCTATGTACACTCTATATACACTCTATATACACTCTATACACACACTATATATATATACACTCTATGTACACTCTATATACACTCTATATACACTCTATATACTCTCTATACACACTATATACACACTATATACACTCTATGTACACTCTATGTACACTATATACACACTATATATACACTCTATATACTCTCTATACACACTATATATATACAGTCTATGTACACTCTATATACTCTCTATACACACTATATACACTCTACATACACTCTATGTACACTTTATATACACTCTATGTACACTCTTTGTGATTTGTGCTGCAGGAGTTTCTGTTCTTGTCATGAGCGTGTGCTGGACGCCTTTGGAAAGTCCTCAGAGTGTACTTTAATAATGCGTCTGCGTGAATCACTTGAGCAGAGGTGAGTGTCGCAGCCCACAATAAATCTGCAAGATGCACAGGAGTTTCCGCTAAAAGTTCATTTGTGACTCCAATGTGATTTCACTTTGTTTATCTCACAGTCTGTGCAAGGGGGAGGAACCAGCTGCACCGTAGTGGAGTTTCCCTAAGACCCACACAGGCCAATGAGAGGTTCTTAAAGATACACACGCTTATCCTTAAATTTCAAAAACAAGGTATGTTTTGACAGTCAAGCCCCTGTGGATATGATGTGATATTCTCTATGCAGTCTATGATTCAATCCCTCTCGAGCAGAATAAACTGTTGGCATCAATACCTCAAAATGGTGCCAACTAATTTTAGACACGAGACACGCAATCTGCTTCAAATGATGCAGCTATTAATTGTGATTCTGTTTTAGATATAAGGTTACAACCTTTAATTAAATCTATTTGTAAAGCCTAATCTGGGTGTACTCCAAGTCTTGTGCAAAGCTGTGAAGCATCATTGGGCTGTGACCTATCCTGCTTTAAAAACAAACAACAGCAGCAGGTTGGGGGCCTGGGGGAAACTCCAGCCTAGTTTTACCTCCCATTGTTCAGACGGTGAGACCAGTTGGACAGGCGCGCTCTCAGCACATATGTTAGTATCAACTCTCAAAGACATAAGCTGCTACTCTCTCAAACATTGTGTTGTATCCAAGCATGAAGCAAAAGGCTTGGTCTTGAATTAAGTTAAAATGCCTGCATAATAGAAACAAAAAACTTACTCCAAGTTTGGAATTGGTTATGTGAATTCCAAGTAAAGGCCTAGACGTTCACACATGCATGCAAGCTACTCTTTCCTCAGAAGCCTCTTAACACATACTGTAAATATTTGGTATACGATTTGAAACAATAAGTATGTTAGAATTCCTTTGGAGCTTGAAATGAACATTCATCTCTGAGGCATTTAAATACAGGTGTGTCTCTTTTGAAGTAATTTAATGAGAATGTTTCTATTGTTACAGATGTCTAATCTGTACGGCATGTACAGTGGTATGTAGCTTCTGAAGAACATTGTCAGATTGTAGAATTCCCTGGACTTTTCATAAATAAACCTGTTCAACAATTGATGACTAATACTGCAATATCCAGGTATCAGTAGCTGAGTCACATCATATGCGCTGATCACACACTGTAACTCATGACACATGGCCACAAAAGGCCACACTAAACCAAAACCATGGCGTTAGGTTTTTGTCCACACTAGTCTCCAAAATGTACAGGTGGATTATAAAATAAGATAAAATAAGATAATCCTTTATTGTCCACACATGGGGAAATTTTGGTGTTACAACGCAGTAGATACAGGGGGAAAGGACAGATAACTCATAGGAAGTTTAAAAAACTCTTAATAGAAGAACTCTTATAAACAAAAACAAAAACAAAAACTCTTATTAACAAAACTCCTGTAAACAGGACCTCTCATATCTTAATATGGAATGGAGGGAAGAAAATAAAAATAAAGATAAAATGAAATAATAATAAAAATAGCTGGCATTAGACAAATAATACTACTAATAATGGTAAAGTAAACACTCTTATTTACATCATCATACCCTGGTCTCCATCAACTGCATAATTTATATATAATATGTATTACAATGCTATGCTAAATTCACAAGTGAATCAGTTTTTTTTTTTAATTTGGGGGGGATTTTTAAAAATTCAAATTTTGCCGTCCCAATACTACAATTTTACACTGGATTTCGACACTAGTTTTAGTATTAATTAGTATTACTTTAGTATTAATTAGATACTTTTAACGACCCAGTAGCAACATGACGGACACAGGCCAAGAAGGTTTAACAATCAAAGTTGTTTTAGGTTTTTTGTAAACATTTTGTTGAGGTGGTGCATTTATTTCCTTTTATTGTATAGGTAGTGAGCTTCCTGTGTATAATCTAGAGGGCAAACATTAAATGGATTTAATAGTCCTGCAGTAAGACTTTTTTATATGAAGCTAATACATGTACTTCAGAGGAGCCACATTCCACACATTTCTTTTGCCAAATAGATTTAAATTATAGGATAATAATTTATCTTTCTAGACTTTTATGCCATTATATGAAATTGTAGGCCTAACTGAGAAAAAAAGAAAGAACACTCTCCAGACTAGGATGCGTGTTTGATGTTGCTTAAATAAAGGAGAAATAAAATTAGAAGAAGAAAAACAAAAAACCTTTGAGCTTTCATTGAGAAATTTTCTCTGGGTTGTTTTTGTTTTTTTGACCAATAGGTGGCGACAGAGTAATGGAACGTTCCTCACCAAGACCCATGAATGGATTACTGGTAATTCCTCAAACAGAAAACTTTCAACAATGCCCCTGTCTCTTTGTTAAGTCTTAGCTCCACCTGATGGCCTGTGACAAAAGGCACACAATTATAGAAATGGAGTAAAAATACGTTTTTGGGGAAACTATAACTAAGTAATATAGTAGGAGTAGCCTAACTATCTGGACGTAAAATCTAAAATATTCCTAAAGCAGTAAAAATATTGTATCCGAAAATTACTCTGAAAAGTACAATTTCTTTAAAATGTTACTCAAGTAAATCAGTAAATGTAACAAACTGAGTACATGCCCACCTTTGGACCTATAGTCATTTTCCGTAGTCTGGTGCATTATTGCACATTATTATTATTATTATTATTATTAATACCCCAATGCCCCGTGCCTATATGTCTATACAACTGCACCAAGCAGCATGCCAATATCATGCATCTCTTACCGAAAAGCGTAGGAAGTCACGTTTTCAGTCACTAAATACAGGCTATAGCGTATTTTAAGCACCGAAAATAATCTCACGTTCAACTTGTTTATTTTAGTATTCTACTGAAAACATTGATCCTCATAAATGCAATACAAATTAATTGCAATCACACCATGGTTTAATAGTTTTGTAGCCATTGTGGGGGGTGTTGCTGCAATCTCAAGAGGATTCTCCACACGATCCTCATCAAGCCAATCGCCTGATCCAGAGTCTGTTCTCACGCTCATCCACCTTGATTGATTTCCAGAGCGCCTGGCCGTCTGGCTCTGGCCCACTGGCCGGGCTATAGAGCGTCTGGCCCGCTAACACAAGCCGCCTCACCCCCAAGACTGAATGGATAGATGCCCCTCCGACCCCTTATCAGCCAGAGCAGCTCTCAAGGGGGCGGGCCGCGCTGAAAAGACACTGATCAACATCTCACTCTCAATCACTGCCCTGCAAACGCAACAAGACAAGAGCACAATCCAAAGTAAAGGCTCCCCAGAGTATGAAGTATAAATTATAAAGCTCAGATAATCAAACATTACTATCGGGACAGAAAAGTATAAGGATGAGCAAGCCCCTTTAGTGCTGGACTGCGGTCCTGCAGATGCAACGGAGATCCTGAGCTATGAACTAAACAAGCTGTGAATCCAAATATTCAATTCTCCATTACAATCACGAAGAAGTTGAGTCTGTTCAACTTCTACAAAGCATCCTCATCGAGCGGGAGTTTCAATGATGCGCCAACTCTTTACAGTCTGGTGCTGATGCTGCGCGCGCAGGTGCTGGAGACAGTTGCATCCAGAAGCAGTGGACAGTGATGTGTCCTCCCCTCACGCTCTTAAACCCCCTCCCTCTACGCTCTGCTGTCTCTCGTGCGTGTGCTCTTCAAAGCTCTACTTCAAAGTCGTTTCTTGACAACAGTTGCTTGTTCAGTTCCTGCGCGTCATGCCTCGAGGATTTTTGGTGAAGCGTAACCGGCGGAGTCCGGGTTCGTACCGGACCAGAAAACTCACCACAGCTTCAACTCCAGACTGTCAAGAGAACGCTGCAGTGGGTGAGCATGCAGAGGAACGGCCCCCGGTGCTCCACGAGGACGGTGCGCGCGCGTGGAGCCCGCACGTAGAGCCCGCACAGGAGGCTGAAGTGGAGAAGCGTGCGCAGCTCCCAGATGCAGAAGAGCGGGGGACAGATGCTGTAACTCCAGACCAAGACTCTGCGCGCTTCTTCCCACCTCTGCCCTCACGTGAGGGGTCTTGCGTCCCGGTAACTCCGGTGGGCACGCGGGTTCTTGAACAGCAAGAGGAAGATGAGGGCAACTCTACACTTTTCCAAGGCAGATGCGTGACACCAGAGCTGCCGTTTCTCCTCAGCTCCACTCCCGCCTCAGTGCCTTTCAGGCGCCCCCACGCGAGCCCCTACGGCCACGAGTCCAACATGCACGCGCATCTCTTCCCATCACTCTCGATGCTCAACGAAGGGCAACGCGATGGAAGGAAGCGCCCCTTCGAAACTGACCGGAGACCGAGTAAAGTTGGCGTCACGAAAAAACCCAAAATTAACCGAAAGCTGCACTTTGAAGATGAGGTAACCACTTCGCCTGTTTTGGGGTTGCGCATCAAAAAAGAGTTGCCAGAGTCTCGAGCACAGCGGGAGAGGTCCCTGAAGCAGCCGCTGGGCGAGTTTATCTGCCAGCTTTGCAAAGAGGAGTACCGGGACCCCTTCTCTCTCGCGCAGCACAAGTGTTCCCGCATTGTGCGCGTGGAGTACCGTTGTCCTGAGTGTGACAAAGTTTTCAGCTGCCCTGCGAACTTGGCGTCCCACAGGCGGTGGCACAAACCGCGCCCCGTGAACAACAGCCCGGCTCCAGAGGTCCGGACAAAGAGCCAGTCCCGTGGAATCCTCCAGATGGAGATGGACGGCAAAGAGAACGCGCTGCTGCGCATTGACAGACGCACCGAGCACGGCGCACCTGAGGGATCCCACGTGGAGAGCATGGGCCCCCCGCCCACTATACCCCCTCACTACCGGACCCACGCGGAGCCGCAACACGTGAGAGCGGCGGACAGTCCTCCCACAAGCCTGCCGTTACCGTTTGTCCAAAGTTTACAAGAAGAGGAACTGTACGAGTGTCGCTGCTGCGGGAAGAAGTTTCGGCGTCAAGCGTACCTCAAGAAACACCTGGCAGCGCACGAGCCATCTCTGACCACTTACAGCCAAGCGCGAGAAAGCCAGGTGTTTCTGTGTCACATCTGCGGCGCGCGTTTCCCTTCCGCCGACATACGGGACAAGCACCGTCTTTGGCACAGTATGCGGGACGAACTTTTAGCGGGGACTTTAGCGGGCGGAGACATGTTTCACGCGCACAGAGACACGGAGAGCAGCGGGGACAGCGAGCAGGACGCACAGCACTTGTTCTCCAGTAAACAGTGTCCGTCCACGTTCTTCGGCTCCCCTGGACTAAGACACATCAACAAGACTCACAGCGCGGAGGACCGGCATGTGATGCTGCTGCAGATGAGCGTGCGCCCGTGAACCTCTACGGGAGCAGCAAACACGCCACATTCACTGGTCTATTTCATTTGATTATAATAAAACTAATAATAATAATAATAATACAATGCAGGTTAGGATCACATTCTTGGTGCCTTTCCCAACAGTATATTTATTCAGTTTTTTTGTTTTGACAGTATTTATAATCGTATATAATATGAGCTCAATCAGCCCACTTTGTCCGGAGCTGTCCACGGTGCTGAAGTGAAGCTGACAGTTTGCGCCTGACTCGCACTGCTCCGTCCATGAGACTGATCCCACAGTCAAATTGGGTTACAGCTTAATATTTAAGTACTCATTCAACTCTAGAGTGCAATAACTGCAGCATATTTTACTTTTTCCAAACTATATGAGCGTTTTTTGTTCAAACACTCCATTATACAAGATACCATATATATATATATATATATATATATATATATATACACATATATACGTATATAAACTTTAGGTAAAGAGAGGATTAGAAAAGCAAGGACTAAATAGTGAAAACATTTAATTTCATGTAATTACCGTGTAAGTCCGTTGTGACAACAAAATCTCTTAATGCTCAACCAGTGTAATGACATTACGTAACTTTCTGGTCAAATACAAATACAATACTTTTGGGGTAAATTTACATTTAAGAGTGTCCTTCAGAAATAATAATTGATTGCAGTTTATATTTACATTTTATAAAAAAATACATCAAATAAACAATATGCCTTTGCTTGTAACATAATTCCATCAAAAAAGAAATATGTATATTGTAATTATTTCATAATGCATCATTAAAACATTCTGAAGCATTGACATACTGTATTTGCTTTATCTTAAATGTGTTAAAAGAATAGTGGTTTTGGTAAATGTAGAGTATCAATAAACAAACTATTTTGAAAAGGTCTGGACACTTTTTATTGTTATTTATTGAAGCTTTATTGTCAACTGTCAAAATCACACATAATTTCTGTGTATTTTACACACTACTGGTTTGTCAGTAACACTATAGTGAGTGTGGTCATGCTCTTGTCTCTGGTACAGCTGTCACAGGGTCAAACACATGCACTTAACGCTGAAGGCTCATGCAGTGGACGGTCAAATCAGTAGTTACAGCCACTTCGTCACAAAAATCTGTATTTTCTTTTTAATAAGTTGCGCACAAACCTACAGAGAATACATGTAGCTTATAAAGGTATATTTGCATTTACAGCATCAATATAGGTGGACACAAATTAAGCAATCAAATCATTACATCAACTTAAAATATTGAATGCTTATGTTGGATATTCTGCACTCTATATTTTGAGCCTCTATATCATTTTAATTGCATGTATGTGGCTATAAGATGCACAATATCCTGATGTTGACGCTGCAAAAGAAACCCGATTTGCGACATCAATAAACAGCACAGCTACAGCAATAAACCTCAAAACAGGATGCGAATCAAATTGCTGTGATGTAGATTTGACTGGGTGTTTGTCAATTTACGGCATTTATTTCCCAATCTGGAGCAGCTAAAGCACATGTTTGACCAAATATAGGGCCGACAAGGGCAAACTCCACAATGACTCTGATATTCTTTCAGTGAAAATTCATAGGGACATGCAACAACAAAAATGTGATAAACAAAAAGGTTCCAATATGATCAGGGTGATATGAAATACAACATTTAAAGTCCCTTTCTTCTAGATATGGTTAAAAGTACATACGTAACAGAGAACACCGGTGGGTTGCAAACAAAAGCAGCAGTTCTGATGAGCGGTCATTAAAACGTGTGAATGAAACACTCCTTAATACCACAGCCTTTGCATTAAACACATAAAGTGATGGAGTGTGCAACATTGTTTTTTAGAGTGTTGAGGGAGAAATATTTTACACATGACCACTAGACAGAACTAGGAACAAGTGAAATAATACTGTAATATTTCTGATCTGAGTGGTATTAGGGTAGATAAGGGAAAACATTTGAACACAAAAAAACACTATTGGTTTAGCTGATTAACAGTTAAATGATGTGCACTATATTGTATCAGGCTGTGTTATTAACATCAACACAACATTAATAAAATACAGTTATTACTAAGCTATTGGAGTTTAAACGCGTAGTGTCTGTCCATGTGTAGCAGAAGTGGTCTGAAGCCAAGACCACGGTTTGGTTTTGGCAGCAATGCTCATAAAACAGTATATACACAAGTAGCCTTCTCTCACTGTACACCTACTTATATCCATTTCTAGTTTACAGTATATAGATTTACAGTCAAACATACATAGATATACATGTATTGTAATTATGACTAAGAACAAAGAAAACACAGCTGCTGTTCTCTTGCATCGAATAAAACAAAAACAGTAACTTTCTCGGTGAACAATAGGTCAAGTAACGAGTAAAACAGGGAAGGAACAAAAGAAAGACAATGCAGTGATATCAGTGCTTCTTTCAATAATCAGCTACGGTAAATAAATGTGTAACAAGTTCTTGCTTTTTTGATCCGTTTACAGCAGCCTTTTAAAACAACACTTCAGCTTGGTGAGTCATATTTTTGGCAATTCAGAAACCGTAACTTCAATTTACACATTTCAGCCAGAGGCAATATAATCATGTACATTTGAGCGCCAATACAACCCAGAACCCCTTTTACAGAACCGACCATAAAAATAGACTTTGTTACTATATCTATGGTGCTTTTCGGAACAATCTAATTTCTTTTCTATCAAAACTCAGCTTTTGTTTGTACATCCCTGTCCATCTATGATACAAATATACAGCATCTTCTCAGCACCTGTTTTTCTCTCTCTCTCTCTCTCAACGATAGGGACATGAAGTGATACTCCAGCCATTTTCTTTTTCAAAAGCACTGCTGACAATAAGCAGCAAAAATAACAGCATTGACCACATTTCAATAGATGTCTTTTAGTACATTGTGAGGTTTGACAGGAAATATAACACCAGTTCTTCTTTTCTTAATTATGTTGCATTTATGATGGCTATGGTTTGTGCTGAAGTGAAAGTCTAGAAGCTTAGGTCTTGTTGGCAGACCCAGATGAGCGGCGTAGTTTCATGGACATGCGACTTTTGCTAGTCCTGGGAGACATGGGGGATGCCGAGTCGCTCCCTGCCTCCCCAAGTGCCGGACTTTCTCCCCGAAGAATCTCGAGGCAGGAGCCTGATGGGAGGGTTAGAGCGAACACACAAGAGGGAGATATAGACAGTTATTAACAATACATTGTATATATTTATAACCTACAAAGACTGATCACCCACGACACGAAGGAAGGAAAGGACGGACAGAGGATCTAAATGTATATTATATTTAACAGAGTGAAAATTAGTCCTACTTATAACTGAGTTTTAATTGATCCTGGTCCAAGTCTAGGGTGAAATACGGGTTACTAGATCTAGTAAGTAAGTATTTAATATGAGTAAGAACTAAATAGAAAACTTTAAATTGAATCTAAACAAGTTTTAGCACTAGACTATATAAAACCGTGAGAAAGTTCCAGTTCCGTTAAGCCCAAGAAATCCCAATATCGACACCTTTAAGTGAGACTTCCGGGAGACTGTTCGTGTTGTCATTAAAAGCAACTCAAATACGTCTAACATCAATCGTCCGACGCCTTCAATCCAAGACACGACAGCTTGAGACGCAACAGATGTCGTCTATGCAGTTCAAGTGTAATAATTGATTATATTATTTTATTTATATCCATGGTCTATATTTAGCCCATATGAGCAGACTGAATGAGCTCTATTTACTCTACTAGTCTAAGCTACACATCTGGGATCTAAGCATTACCATTCACAGCTAGCATGAAGGACCTTCTGCTTGAGGCCCTTGCCCTTCAACCTGAGCAGGTTCAAACTGTCTAATGGTTTAGGGACCATGAGGTACATAGCACAATGCTCCTCTGCACAAGTGGGTGTAATGAAGCATGGGAAGAAATGGAAAAAAAAAAAAAAACATGAATTATAATGAAAAAGGAAGGAAGTAATATGGAGAAATAATGCTACATAAATAAGAGTTAATCATAAAAAGACTATGTACATGCTGCACTAAAAATAATGGCTTTTAATGAGGTTAAGATTCATGCAAACCCTTTCAGTAGTAGTTTAGGCTTACTGAGAGATATACTGCTTTTATACAAAACAAAATGTCAATCTACACAAAATGTATTGATTTTCTGAAAATAAATGCCTGATGTTAATAACCATTTTAATTGAAACGAATAAAGAGCTACATGTGGCTTTAGGTCACCTCATATTCATAAGATGTCGAGGAGGACAGGAGCATACAAAAGGTTATACAAAAGGTTAGTTTCACCACATCAGTGCCTCACAATGCAGGTTAATGAAACAAGTCGGTGACATCAAGTAAACGGTGTTACATGAAGGAAATCTCACGCCAGCTCACATGAGTGCAATCTAGATTAGGCTTCATCAGGCTTTAGATGCGTTTATGTGTGCATTCTGTAAAAACACCATTAGTTATGGCCAACCGAATTGCACTGACAAGCGGCGTGACCATTTCCTTTACATCATCAGAAATGTGCTCTGAGACCGTAGACAGTAAAATCCACAGAGGAGGAAACATTGGGTCAGTAAACATACAGACATTACAAGATATTAGATACAAGAAATGGTTAGGCAGAAAATGTCAGTGGCAAGAACCAATCAGAACAGGGAGTGTCAATCATGTGACCAGGCTTACCTTCTTAGCAATAGGCAAGTGAGACATTACGATCTAAGGGATGGGGGGAAATGGGGGAAATAAACAGAAATAAAATAAAATGGGGAGTTTAAGGTTAAATAAAAAAATGGCTGTTCATTGTGCAGTTAAGGGACCAGTGAGTCGACTTGAAAGAGGGAGGGAGACAAAAAGAGCAGGGCTTCAGTTTTTTTACATGATTTGAGAGCACAGAAGCAAACAATAATGGTAATTATAATCCAATTTATGGGTCATAATTTTGATTCTGGGCTCTGAAATGCATTTGGAGCTGAACAACACAAAAACAGCGATCTGTATTTTGCATGTTGTCTTATTCAGCCTCAAGGCAAGATGATCGTTTCACTCACACACACACACACACACACACACACAGTCACACCTCAGCAGTCGTCACGGCAACACTGTTTAAACTCATTATGCAGAAAACGTGTGGTGTTTGTTTTGCTAATTATGACACATTGACATACTGTAATATACAATGTTTCACTAATTAACCATGAAATTATTAGCAAGTTTGATTGGATTTGCCTGTCTTTAATACACTAGATTATTTAAATAAGACATTTTGGCTGTACCTGTATCAGAAGGCAAGTGTGTGCATGGAGCTGGGCTGTAGACTCGAGCAGCGTAATCCTCGAAGGTCGTGGGTTCCTGGTGATGCTGCACAATTGTTTCAAGGTATCGGGTGCGCTCCTCATAGCTGATGTCAAAGGTTAAGTCAAAATGTAACATGAAAAGGCAAGACAGATAATGAGAAGGAAAGAGTTGGCCAGACATTGCAGTTTAAAATTCACATAATTGTTTTTAGAAGGAAATGTCTCCATCTTGAACAGTATATAGCTCAAATACATTTTTGAGGCTACTAAGGTTTTTCTTTTTTCCACTCATCCTTTGAAATTTAGGATGGAAATGTCAGTTTGCTTTTCAGTTACAAAAATATTGCTTATTTTTTGTTAGCAAAGTATTTAAATTTGATGTCAGTCAGTCATAGAAAATGTGTTATAATAATTTCTCACCAGCAAACAACCTTTTCTTCCCCTGTATATTTCTAGAAATACCAAGTGAAATGACAAAGAAGTGATCTTCTCTTAAGACTACTTTTTGCCTCCGGTCCCCTCCCTTATGGAATTTTGAAAATTTTAATTACAGAGTTTTTAAAAGGGCAAATAACTAATAATATAATCCATTGTCCATAACATAAACATAACCCTAACAAACGTATCAGAAACATAAGACAGACTAGTTTTCTTAGCTTTCACTGGAGCATCATTATTTGATTTTATAACCCTCATGACTTTCTGTTAGACAGACTATTCAGGCCCTGGTCCATACTCTCCTTATCTATATATCCAGCCATAATGACAGCTGTAGAGCGCACACACATAACTCTGGCCCATTAGCTCCCAATAGTAAAGCCATTTGCTACAATAACAGAGGTTTTCAATGGCTGCCTGCATCTGTATTTGATAAGGCTGGGCCCCAGAAATGGTAGTGAATGAGCTTTATGGCCGACTGTCTATGTAAGTGCATGTCTCCCTGTTTAAATGGGATTAGGCCAATGAATCTTCAGAATGAAATCTGCGTGTTTGTGCCTCAATGCGGGGCCCTGCGTTGTGAATGAGCCAGCCATCTGCAACAGCACCCATGGGTTTTCTATTGGATTACAGTGGCCGTCTATGGGTCTCAGAAGGAGAGAGGTTCAGGTCTAATGGTAACTGATCCAGTTAGAGGCAATGATAATAACAACAGTATGGCTCCTTTAAAGGGAAGGGACAGACTGAAAGACCAAGAAGTCAGAGAAAAACAGGGCTGGTGGTGAAAGCCGGTTACAAATATTGGTGTTTGAAAATAGTGGTTTCATAGATTCATGAAAAAAAAGTCCTTTCGGAGTAAAAAACATCTGCTTGAGTGACAAACCAAAATATCTATACATAATTCTAAATATAATGAGTATAGGTCCAGTGTGTTGATAAAGAACAACTAGTTCAAAGTTGTTTGAATCTATAAATCTTAAACACAATAAAAAAGTTTAGCTGGTTATGTCATGTTAGAGAAGATCACTTCTTTGTCATTTCACATGGTATTTCTAGAAATACACAGGGGAAGAAAAGGTTGTTTGCTGGTGAGAAATTATTATATTATATAACACATTTTCTATGACTCTGACATCAAATCTAAATACTCATAGTTTGGCTCAATATTAGTCTCATCACAATAAAAACGTTTAGCTGGTTATGTCATGTTAATGTAATTTCCATGCAAATTTTATGATAATGACAAAACTATTATCGAGCATTTGCCCGGATCTTAATTCTATTTCAACTCAAAGTAAAAATAGCAGCGTTCGCCTTATTTAGCACACTGTAAATCACAGTGGCATATGAAGGAAATGAAGCACATTGGAGGTGCAAAGCAAGTGCGATGCGGAGGGCGGAAGGCAGGGGCCGACTTGTAAAACAGAGTGAGATTCCCAGTATGTCGGCCGGAGGATGAGGCAGGGGAAGAGCAGCAGTCTCAGCAGCCGTCACGCCGCGGCACCATGTGACGACTCTGCTCGCCTTTTCCTGCTCCCAGCTCCCCTGCATCGCACTTTCGCTTCTGACTCCTCCGTGTGTGCCAGGCTGCGAGGCAATTAGGGGAAACAATTAGCCATTTCCGAACAACGCTGTGCTGTTGTTTTAGCGTGAAGCAGCTGAGGTGGAAAGAGGGAAAAAAAAAAAAGAGTCAAATGTAATTACTTCAAAGACCAGTAATGAATAAAAAAAATGAAAAGGTTCTAGTTTAGAAACATATAAAAAGGTACACAGTATTAATCATTCTCATGGAAATGCTCGTGCGAGACAAATTTACTGACACCAAACCAGAGTCTACAATTTCTTTCTATTAAAATTGTCTCAAATATGACCATTCCTCTTTTTTAGGTCTCACAATTAAAGTGTTAAAACATGCCTGCAAAGGTTGAATTTCAAGTAGCATTCAAAACGTGAATGGACAGTAAAATAACCCACCTGTATCTATATTTCCCCACTTCTTTTTTAGTATGAATCACTTCTAAAGACTATACCTCATGTCCACAGTTCATCTGAGAACAAAAGGAGGTGGTCAGAAGGACTCCAGCAGCAGAAGAGACTAATATTGAGCCAAAAGTAAATACATAGATATTGTTGCACAGCTGGGATAAATGACAGGAGTTTTTGTTCCTTTTCCACACTCTATTTCCTTTGTCTGTCTGCTCTTTCTTCTTCCCAGCGTGGGCTTTCTGCATGTGGCCGTGTGACACCGCGGCGCAAACACAAACTCACACTGAGCGGCAACACAAGACACAAGAAACGCTGACAACTTTTAGAACTTTGGCACAATTAGAGGAATAGGACAACCACATCTGTAACATTTGCTATTTGGTTTAGAGTTGACAAAAATAAAAAATAAATATCTCAATTCTAATAGATATTTAAACTTGTATCTGCCAAGCATCAATAGTACGAAAAAGACCCAAAAAATTAAATAATCACAAACAGGACAGAATTGGACCTTTCCTGAACAGTTTCAGAATATTTATAAAAATGATTAAACCACAAAATGTATGATTATTTTGTGTTGAAAATCGCATTCTCTTTTAAAACATGTTTTAACAGGTTTTGTCATCACTGTGCTATCAAAATCCATATCATGCCTAGTCTAGTTACATGTATTATTATTATTTTTTAATATATGACATTAATAGACCAGTTTCACAGCCATTCTTTTACTAAGTGTTCCCTCTGTAGTTATTTTGAGGCTTCCTGTTGACACAGACTTGCCAAAGACACCAGACGATTTAGTCTAACAATCCAGTTTTGATAATATCCTTCTGCTGCAGCTTACCAGAAAGACACTGTGTGGTATTAGGAAAGATTTGCAACCAATCCAAGCTTGACTGATTAAGCCCTAAAATAACTTCAGTAATTGAATATTTACACTTCTAGCATTTGGGTTTTTGACTTTTCTGTCCTCATTTAATATTATTTTCAGTTCTTTAGTTATTTATTTATTTTCTAACTTGATCTTTACAAGACATCAGATTTGGCAACCATACAAGACATCTTTGGTAAACATCTTGTATAAGCCATTCTACATAAATAAAATCTGTAAAGTAAAAAAATAGCAGCTTGTATCTGTCTCACTGCCACCTTCGCCTCATTCCCTCTCCCTGTGGTCCATCCAAATGGTAGCAATGAAATGTCCTGTAATTGAATTTCAGATGGGCCCTCTTATTAAGTCATTAGCAGAAAAATGTCTCGCTTTCTGAGAGAGAAAAGGAAAAGATTATAAAAGGAGAGTGACCGAGAGAGGAGATAGAGCCACATTTGTGTCTAAAGGTAGACAGAGGGACAGCGGGCAAATATAAAGAGGTTCTTTTGTGTGAAGTCAGAAACTAATTTTCTTGCCGCGGTTGAAAAGAGTACAGAGCACGTTGGTGCCGTCCCTGGTCCATTTCAGAGGCTTTCTGTCCCTCACTCTCCCGCAGAGCTCTTCATTGTGCTGATGTTCGACTCCTGCGATCACTTGAGACCGAGCGAGCGGGAGAAGACGCAGGAGGAGCAAAGGAGCTTGTTAGCGCATTAGGGGTCGGCAGGGATGTGTGGTTTTGAATATTCAAACGCCTGACGACTATGCCCTTATATGATATTCAGTATATTTATCTGCATATGCAGACTCTGATTCTTTGTTTCCTAATGTAATGCAAAGTACCAATACTGTTAAAAACAATGCACATCTGGCCTGTCTCTTAATGTGTCTAGAGATTAATTATGTTTTGAATTTATTCATTTGTTCCCCTTTTGAAAATGGGCAGTTGTACACTTGGATAAAAGATATTTCCATGAAAATAGAAATTAGAAAGCACTGTATAAGACAGAAGTGTTTTTGTCATCTGCACTTTACAATTAAAGTGTATGAAAAGGTGCCCAAATATGTGTTTTCTTCCTCTGTAAAATAAAGTTACATTTTATTTCTTATCACAAAACTCCTGCCGAAGTTAATGTCAGTGACAAGTGTCTCTGTGCTAACGGCATACAAATGGGAGTATTGACGGCCACTATAAAGCTTGTGAGAGCAGATCAATAATGGTCGAGTGAGACCCATCAAGCAGAAGTTGTCTTTGAAGCAGCCCTGAATATAATGCCATGCATTAGTTTGAAGTAGAGGCGTTGTGTGATTAGGAAAGGACACTGCACATCACTGTTCATTATGCTGATAACCAATATTTTATAGATATATATATAGATTATATAGATTTTCAAGTTTATTTTGGGTTATAGAGTAAAAATCAAGGGGCTAGAGCCAGCTAAAATATATATATGCAAGTATATGGGAACTTTTTCATGGTAGTTATTTAAAAGTTACTAAAATCTTCAAAGTAATAATTATTGTCAAACAAAGTCACCCCCCTCACATTTTATACTGTTTAGAGCTGTCAAAGTCACATGGAATTAAAACCACGCTAGTTGTAAAAGATACCCCGCTTTCATATTTGCAGTATCTCAATCCGCATCTCCCAAACGCACTGAGGTCCAGCCTATCTGTCCTCTGCACCCCGGGCATTGGAAAAGACAACAGAGAAGGGGACATCAGAGGGATAATACAATTGGAAAAGCTTTACAGCGTGTAATGATAAACCTGTGTGTGCGCGTTCATGCCCAAAGGAACAAGCTAATGGGTTTATATCTTTCTGTGATAGCAATGATATGGAGGTTTTGTGATTTCATTAAGGAGCGTGTGTGTCCACGTACGGCCGAGATGGGGACACAGATAGGTCACTCTGATGCAGTTGTTATTGTTAGGGGCGACACAATCATTCTTAACGCCATTTATCTGCTCTTTAAACTAATCCTGAAACAAAAAGAAAAAAGTCTCGCAATTCTAATCACCACCTTTTCACCAGTTCACCTTGATTTCCTGAAAACACATCACACCACATTGTCATCAGTTGCAACTATGGAGCCCTGAAGCAGCCAGCACAATCTCCATTTCACTAATACACGCAGGGCACAACCATCGTAATAATAATAGATGAGACATTTATTTCATTCTTATCTCAAGGCGGTAAAATAATATTTGCTCACACCATAGGCGCAAGGTATAGCTATGTAGGCTATATTAAAAATGACATTTGAATAATTTTATACGAATAAAATGTCCCTTTGAGCAGTATTCCAAAGTCCAAAAACTCTATATAATTTGTTTAATACACATGAGTACAAGTAGCTTGTAATGTAATACAGAATTAATTATATTTTGCTTAACACAATTTATAACAAGACACCATAATAATAATTTAAATCATCAGTAACCAATACTTAATAAACGACAATATAGAAAGTGAACAAATATATTGAATGCATTGTTTTTTTATATTATAAACTGATTTTTTTTTTAAATATAGTCGTCACGATAAACATTTTTTGTGTTTATGTATTATTTTTAGATAAAACAACACAATTTAAGGATAATTCACGATTACCGAGACCTTAACCAAACAAGAGTGAAATCTTATGAATTCCATAATTGTGTCACATTACAATTTCTCAAGTTTGTGACCAGCTTTATGAACTATAACTTTGTGAATGACAAAATAAAGTTAATGTGACAACAGCAAAAAGTACTGGTGTATTTGTGAGTATAGACCAATTTTTTTTTAGTTCTTACATTTATTTTATGACCTGAATAATCATGATTATCAATCAAACAAATAATCCTAATCCTTTATATAAATCAAAAGTGCAGGGAACCAATAGGGCTCACACTGCACACCTCAACTTCAGTTACCGGTACATGTTGTGGACTTGGTTGTCTGCGATCGCCCTGGCAGAATCTTAAACAGCTCATCATTTGAAAATGCTTACATTCAGATGGGCAACCCGACAAAGTGCATCCATGTTCTGGGACGCATAAGCGGCGACACACTGCAGATTAGCTTGTTTACTGGTTGGCGGGGGGTCCGAGCTGAGGAAGGTGCGCTGAAGCTGCTGATGGCTCTAGCTCATGTGTCCGCACGGGGAGACACAAACTGACACATACACAAGTCATTACGAGGATCCTACAGGCCAAAAATTAGACTAAAATGAGCTGCATCAGGAGTAATCATTTTCTCCTCTGATTTATCTGAGGAAAAGCTGTACCTAGAACTTGGAACAATATATACAAATTTCAAATGCTAAATAGCTTTTTACAACCAACATGGAACATTCAACTTGGAATATAGGAAAAGAAAACTCCAGTAGCACCAATAGGACTAAAACCAATACAAAAGTTACCTATGTATGCAGTTTTGTTTGTTTGCTATAAACTATGTACATTTGAGAATAGAATTATGCTCCCTCTATTGCAGACTGTCACTTGCGCGTACGTACGACACAGGCATCCAGCAAGCAGCGCAAACAGTAACACAGACACAATTCCCAAAGGAGACCAAGAACAGATTAACAGTGACCCTCCTCCTCACCCCGGCCTTTTCATTTCCTACATTCACCCGACGGGAAACAATTAAACTTAAGCACCTCCTTCTGCCTGCGCTCACAATGACATTCACTTAACCGCAACCTAATTATGTTTTTAAGCTACAGATATCTAAATGTCATGTTGATCTAACAATTACATTTCTTCTTATTTATAATACGCAAAGGCACCGTTGGGAATTTGCTTCTGAAAACCAGCTTTATCTCATTTCACTACAGTTGGCAGAGCTCACACTTGCACTGCAGCAAAGTCAGAAGAGGTGCTCCTTCCACAGAGAATAGGTGGTGTGGAGGATAAAGAATACCATGACCCCATTTTAGCATCACCGATAACAAAATGTCTTCAATTTGTAAGGTTGCACCCTCACCTTTTACTGTGGTGAGGGACACACACTCCTTGTCACACACCGCAGATTGTTGCCTGACTGGGACAATGGAGCCCATTGTGGGGCCTGGCACAGAAAGACCAGGCAGGCCAGTAGGCGTTTGGCTGCTCCGTCACTGTGTGTCTATGTGCGTGTGTGGATATGGGGGGATAATAGCACTACATGCCCAGAGCTGCCATCATTTCAGTGGGAACAGAGTGTGAAAGAGACACACACAAGCCCATAAAACACACACACGCACAACCACAGCACTGCTATCACACCGGGCCATATGCTGACCCCAGCCTCAGCACAGCTATCTCTGCCAATCAACGACTAGAGGGGATGTCCCGCGCACACAACAGAGCAACCAAACACGACAAAACACTCTAATCCAAAGAGTCAAACATATAGGTACAACACAGGCATCATGAAATACATACATGTAAACCAATGGATGACATGAAGTGGACACTAATGCCCATCAGTAGTGGCTGGCAGAGTGGAAGGATCTGTGTGTGTACATGTGTGTGCGTGTGTGTGTGTGTAGAGGAGCTTAGCATCTTTCCAACATTGTTCCCCAGAAGCACAATCACCCGAGAGCAGATGGAGGCTGGCCACACACACAGACTCGCGCATATCCTCTCGCACAAATATTCACTCTGTATACAGTCATATGTCCGTCAGATGGCCAGGCAGCTGCGGCACAGACACACAGGTGAACCTTTGCCCAAACTGGTCACAGATTTCTGTGACTGACTGAAGGACGTCTGGACACAAGACTGCGCTGCACTTTTCCAGGCATTGTGCTAAACTTTAAATGTACTTACTTTGCTTAAATACATTAATGGTACATTCCCATATACCAGAACAATTCAAATAAATTAATCTTGTTGAAAAGTAACAATTACTTTAAATTACTGTAAATATGTCTTAAATTGTGTAATTTGTGAAGCATAAAAAGGTAATGAATTGCATGGTTTGCTGTGACAATGAATTGACTACTTCAAGTAATCCTGTAACCTTTGTGTACTTTAAAGTGCTTTTTCTTTACGTTTGGCCAGGCGGATTGGTGCAATACACGTAATGCTGTATATCAGTCTGTGTTCCAAGTCTTGGCCTGCTTTTCTTGCTGCAGAGAGTTGATATGCAAGCTGTGCTTACAAACAACTGCCCCAGCAGCCTGGCACCCTCTCTGTGTGGTGTGTATGCCTCCATGTGTGCTTGAGAGATTTTGGATGGTTGTAGTCATGGAAAGATCAGAGAAAGAGAAAAGGCAGATGGACTGCCCTCAGGGCCAGGGAGACAAAAATGAGGGAGCAGAGATGACAAAAATGCCAGTTAACCAATGACACACTTAGGCCTGCCAACTTATCCCCCACAAACCTCTGTGTCCAACCATCAATGCACATAGTCATGCTGCTTTTGTAAGTAGTCGAGTGGCCTTAGCACAGGGACACATAACCTTTAACTCACAGAGCCAAAATCTATATTCAGAATCTATTTATGGGAATTTGAAGACAATCCTACTTCATATTTGTGAGCTAGTTCTATTGAGAATTACATAAATAGATAAAAGGTGAAAATATTTCAAAAATAATACATGTAAGAGGAAGGGCTATATATATACACATATATATATATATATATATATATATATATATACATATATACATATATACATATATACATATATACACACACACACACACAAGGATTGGGCTGTTAAAAAGACAGAAGAGTCTAAACAGGGACAAAATTGGACAGAAAGATGATGATGATGATAATGTAAAGTCTACGTGCAACCACCACAAATGACAAAAACACAACACAATGAGACAGGGATGTCTGACACAGAGACCCAGATGAAAGAGAAAGAGAGGAAAAAGTGACAGTAGTAGAACACAGGAAAGAGTGCCGGAGTGACTGAAGAGTGGAGTACAGAGGTGTGTATCTCCGAGATGGCGAGTCAATAATGACTGATTACTGTAATTCAGCCTGTCAGAAACATCGAACTGGTGCTACTACCAATCAATACACACCAGGACAGAGGCAGCCACACACAAACACTTTAGTGTGTGACTGACCACTGCATGTGTGCGGCCCAGCACGTGGATAGGACCACAACTGAGACACACGTCCACAGACTCAGAGTGGCCTGAGGGGGAGACCTGAAGAACAAGGAGACAATAATGTTCAAGAATCTCCACACACTGAAGAACAAGGAGACAATAATGTTCAAGAATCTCCACACACCAGGAACCTACAGGTAATAGTTCAAGATACAGCTGCACTCAACAATGTAAATGATAATTGACTGACTGGAGGAGCAAATCTAAAGACTGTAAAAAGAGATAATAATCATGAATAAGTCATTCAGTGTCTTGGACTGTATTATACTCGACGTCTTGCAGTCCAGCAGTCCAGGCAGGGTTAACACAATCATTTTGGACTATGCATTGTAAAGTCAACAAATACAACTAAAAACATAGTTAACATGTTAAAATCCAAACATATTATTAGTTCTGACTCTCCATGTGTCTCTGTAGAGGTTCTTGTTTTGCCACTTTTAAGACTGTGGATACATTTCTAATGCCAAAGGACCAAGCTATCAGTCAGTATTGAGGAACTGAAATCCCTAAAAATTATGCTATAGGAGGTAATACCTGGTAGGTAAAGTTTGAAAAATTAAGGGGAGATTTTGAGAGTTGCTCCCATCTTGAAACACAGGTGTAATTTCCTGTATTTAGATCATGTCTGGCTTATATAAAATATGGGGACCACTATTTTCTCTCCATTATTATGTTCTAATTTTCAATGCATTTTCCATGTCCATGGAAAAAGTATTTTCAATGTTTACCAAGCCGCGTGGGAACCCTGCCTTGATATGTATATGCTCATTTAGGGACAAAACTATTTGGAAACAATGTACGAGACAAAGTCATAGCCCTGTATTGACCGCCTGAAGTATAACTGAAATATGGTCACATGATAGATCAGGCAGACTTTACAAAAATGCATCAGCATCCATCAGCAGCAGTATAGTGTCATTGTCATTACCAGAATTCTTATCAAAATCACACACTTCAATGTAATTCTTATTAAATTTGTAAATGCATAATGAATACATTTCAACTATCAAAAAGCAAACACTATGCGTATATAAAGGAGTGAAATAGAGACTTACCAAGAAGATATTATTAATGTTTTAGACGAGCTTTTAAAGGATACAAATTTTGATAGAGCGGAATGAGGGATTTCAAGGCTCGACTGGCATTGATGGCTGTGGCTCTGACCATTGTGGGTAAGATCTTCATGTCCACTATAGCACCATCAAACAGCGGTCCAAAAAATGGCACCTTGAAATGGAAAAAAAAAAAAAGATGATCAACTTATCCAATTCATAAATATATATAGATATGGTTCTACCAAGCCTTCCCATGAGCAACTAATTCTTGGGAATATTGAACTGTATGACTGAGGCTTTGGTTAAATGGTTTATTCAATTGTTTTCTAGTGGAATCCACCATAACCATTAATGTCAAGACTTTATTTAATTTATTTGTGAACCAGATCTCCAAGCCATGCACTCCGTGACTGAGTACAGCGCTTTCAAGACCACAATCCAGAGAATATCTCATTTTACTTGTTTTTATATTTACGTTAATTCAATATTTTAGCCTGCAGAATGAATGAAACAGAATACGGTTATATCATTAGTGTTATGGTATCTATGTCACAAAGGAAAAAAACCAACATTTTATTGTGTTAAGTCTTTCGAAATAGAGTTATGCTGTTGTTGCTGTGGTATTAATGTCTGTGTTTTAGACTGAAACATTAACCAGAGCCCAAGACAAGAGGTCAATGTCTATCAAGGTTTTTCTTTGAAGAAAACGTTCCACATATCCGACATGTATAGTAAATAATATACTAGACTGTAGACAGACATCTAAATTGGATGGTGTCTATTATACCTCTGGTTTCTTGAGTATGTGGATAGAGTACATGTGGTTCTTCATTGGGTAAATGATGATTAGCACATCTCCAAACTCTGTAGGGATGATTCCTCGTCTGTAATCTCTGGAATGTTCTGACCAAACAATATGGACTTCGTCATTGCCCAGGTGTCTGAGCTGAAAGAGAGAAAATCAGAAGAAATCAACACAAGGTACTAGAATAAACATTCAGTGTGCTTTATAAATACACAACTGTAAATCAATGCCAGTACACAGGCTGGATGGTCAATATCCATCATAAATCCAAGGCTTCATAGAATGTGTGTATGTGCTACATGTGGCCCTGGGGTGATGGAGTGAGCGATTGAGGGACAGAGAAGAGACAAGATGAAGTGAATATTCCCAAAAGATCGAGTACAGACTGGAAGACGGATGGGATTAAGTCCAATGTTTTGTGTTCAGTATTCACTCAGGGGGAAACAGTCAGTACTTGACAGCATTGTCATTAACCTTCATGTCAACAACAGTACCTTCTGATGCAAAGTAGTTGGTCTAGGTCTAGGTAAATACCTTTTATCTACACGAGAAGAACTAGAAACCTGTGCAGACCGTCTGAAACAGCACTGCAGATATTTTACAGGAATATGAAGAAACAGGGGGAATGATACATTTCTGCCAGCGAATGGTGTGACACTTAAACCTCTTTGGCAAATAATGAAGCCTTTGGCTTTGGTCTTCACGTGATTAAGGATGTCTTTGAGAACAAAGACATAAGTGTGCGTCTGGTGGGGTTAACCATTCTGTGTGTTCAAGAGCATGGGTGTTTGATGGGGCCATCAGCTGATCAGGGAGATGGATGGTGTCAGACCAGGCACTGATAATCCAATCAGCAGCCTGAAGCGACATGATAGGCCGAGAAGCAGGAAGTATGATGTGATTAAATGGACATTATGGCCATGTGCACAGCGCCTTGAGCCTGGGGGATGACAGGTGTACACACCGGCACTTGCAGCACACACGCAGCACATTAAACGTGTTGGAGAGAATTAATGTAACATTTGTATATACAAATCAACATTGAAAATCAACAAATGTGTGTGTAACCCATGTATTCATAACCATAAGCTCTTTCCCCAAATAGATTTGGTTGATTGGATTGGGGCAAATCACAACAATAAATATTAACTCACACACATGTATTTTGCTTGTATCACGTAAATACATGGCCTGTCCAAGGAATCAAAGATGTTATGAAAAGATTGTCTTTACAATTCTCCAATTGGTTTTAGTCATATACTCTTCAAGGCCCTATAAGCGATTTACATCACATAAGCGCTCACCCATTCACACACATTCATATGCCGCAGTATGCAGACAATGGGGGTGAGGCAAGTAAGTGTCTTGTCCAAGGACACAATAACAGTATCTGTGTGTGGGAGTGGGATATGAATCGCTAACCAGTGGGTCAGTGGACGAACATTTTATCAGAGCCACTGCTGCCCAAATAGTCAAAGAGCCGTTGTGTGATTCAGAAAACAGCAGGTGTTTTGTGCTACCTTCTTGGTGAGGTTGTGGTCCTGATCATGGGGCATGCGAGTGGAGACGTGGTAGACCACCTCTGTGGTGGATGTGGCGTAATACGGTGTGGTCTGGCCTGTGCTGCGGTTGCGCTGCAGACCTCCCATGAAGCCACAGTGAGTGGTGAGGTCCACCTAATCAAAAGATATTTAGTAAAACAACAGTACTAAAAATGACTGTCATTGTATTGGACTGCTTTCATGTATAATTGAGACATTTCTTCACAGTTGTTCTTACCTCCCAGCCCAGACCTGAAACAAAGTCTTCATAAGCTTGGCTGCCTGCTGTGTTGGTGAGTATGGAGTGTTTGTCCTCTTGTCCTTCTGCTACATAAAACACTGCAATTTTGTGTGTTTCACGGCTACAAGACAAAACAGGCACACGGTTAATTAATGAGCTAACACTACAGAGTAAATAAAAACACAAGCAAAACATTTTGCTACAATAACGGCAACCTGGAGAAAAAACGCAAAGGGATTCACATCAACAGGGTTTAAAATCTAGTTTATGTATATAAGGTATCTTTTTAAAATTGGCTTTGTTAAGAATCTACACTTATTAAGAAATCACAACTATGCACTACATGTCAGTAAATGTTTAACAATAAAGTAAACCAAGTGAACATCTCTTAATTTTACCAGAGAAATAATTGAAATAATTGATTAGAAAAGCAGTTGAAGGTGAAAACGTCCTTACCATTGCCGTGAATCCAAGTTCTTCAACTCCCTCAGCAATTTCTCATTTTTTCTCAACAAATGAAAGCTACTCCTGTAAAATAAAAATAAAAAAGTACTGTAGTTAAAACTACACAAAACTACAACCTTCAATGTTTACAAGTTGAGACTTTGTTGCTAAATGACAGGTTGCTCTTTTTTGTCACAGGGTCTTGAAAAAGCTCGAGCAGGTATAGTATGCAACAGCTAATTGGATATATATCAAGCAATAATGCAAACAAAATAAAAACACAATTCAACAATCTGAGAATAAAGAAGCCGATGAAAATATTCATATTTATAGATTATCCCTTATTCTCCAAGTTCTTTTTTTCAACAAAAGTGGATTAAAATGTGTGATTCATTAGCGGTTAGCACATTTTACACTGACAAAGTGCAAAGGTGTAGTCCACTAGGTGTATGACTTTGGGAAAAGCTTCAAGGAACCAGTCACCAACCTCAACCCCCCCTCCCCAAAATAAACCAAGATTCGATCAGTAAAGCCTGGAGTGGCCTGATAATGACACATCATTCTTGTTGCTCTTTGAGTGAGGAGAAAAAGATAGAAAGAGCAGGAGATAAAGACAGGGAGAGAGAGAGCAATTTGCTCTTTATTAAACTGATACTTGGTAATGGCCTCATGCTCTGCTTTCAAAGACTCCATTTACACCCTGGATTATAGGGAAAAGCATAAAAGGGGACACACATGTGCAGACACACGCCGTGCTGGGGTGAATGTCAGCATCTCCTGTTGGGTAATGCCCCACATGAATACCTCGAGAGACAGATGGGGCCAATAACACATAATTAGTTAATCTGTCCTCCTGTTTATTCACCTAAATACTTCAATTTTTACCCCTCCTCCTTCTTCATATTCTCGTGATTATTTTGCTCCATTTCAATTTTTGTTTTTCTCTGTCATGATGAATACATGAGCACCATTCACCCAAATTCACCACTTCTCCCTCCATCATTCTTTTCTTTGACTACAGCCTTTTTATCCAATCTCTAAATGGGCTTAGTTTGATCAATAGCCAACTGTATTCATTATGACAGTCACAGGCTCTTGGACATGCACACACAGGCATAAATGCATAGTGTTAAGAAATCTATTGTGCGCGCTCAATGCAGGCAGTGTAATTCTAAGTATGAAGAGCCATGAGTGTCCATTAGCCGGCGAGACACATTTATCATGATACCTTCACATTGTGTGTCTTAACCCAGTCATTGAGGAGATGAAATGTAACAACACGTGAAAAGAAAGCGTGAGGTCCAATTAGTACAAAACCTTATCTTCACCTCATTTGCATGTAAGGACTGCTCCACAAAAGCAACTCCCACACACCAGGCTCACTACAACCCGACAAAAAAAAGACCCAGGGAAAATAATATCTTCTCATGTGCTACATTCTTTACCCGAAGGTCAAAAAATGACATGACTTCTTTATTCACAAAAACTACAGTAGGCTATTTATTCATGCATTTTGCCCGAATTTGAAAATTGAAACATAAACCTCGTTTCACACCGACCCTACTCTCCTCAGGTTTGTAACAATTCCGCTAGTGCTTTTTAACCGATACTTTTTTATGGTGCGTTTCAGGCGTACTCGGAGGTTGGATTTACACAGTTCCCGACATGGACATTTAAAATGGAGGAGGCCTTTCAAATCTTGGAAACTAAATGCAGGACAAAGCCATGTTGGTTTTCAGATTTTTTTCTCAAAGTTAAAAACCTTGACAGTTAAATAATGCTAGTCATTGTGTTATGTTCCAACTTGCTCTCTGCTGTCCATCTGCTGTTATGCTTCGTTATGCTAATGTTGCTAACGTCTACACAGAGCTAATGTCAACAAAAGCAAACATTTCCTGTGAAACAATGCTTTATCAATTGTAAATGTAATAACAATGTCAGATACATTAACATAATTGGATAAAAGATTTTTGGCTGATTAGAGCACTTTTCTATTTTTTTTGGTTACTTTCATGCATTGCTCATCCTCCCCCCCCGATTTGACAAATGTAACACAGAAACTCAGAAAACGTCACTCCGAGGTCTGACACCCGAGTTGGGTTTGAACCAGGCCGAGCAAGTGCTGGTGGAATCCACGGTTACCACGGAAATACCATAGATATCAATTTGTTGTGGGCAGTTTCCATGGATACGGTACCAGATTCCACATAGTAATGGAAACGGAACCAGAACGAGCAGCGCGTAAGAATGAGTAGAGCTGCCTCACCTCTTTTCCCAGGAGTTTAGACCCAGTATGTTGATCAGTAATCTGCAGTAGTAAAAGGCTGACTGCGGCGTCTCCGTATCCGGCTCAGGATGTGGCATGGCCTTCATATTCAACTCCTCACCTCTCTGAAATATTTTACAGTATCAGAATTAAACACAGACACAGTTCGCTACTAGTATATACACGTTTACACACAAAACTGACAAAACATACATGAAGAACAAAGTCTTTCTCAGCTGCACTCTGCTTCAAAATGGCATTTATCACATCATTCTCTTGCTTCTCTGAAACACAGGCTGGAGGTGGCGCGGGAATGTTGAGTGGCATTCCTAGCAAGAAAAAGACCAAAAAGTGTCAAACAAGCAAGAAAATGTTGGGGCCAATGTTGGTGTAAGACGTGCTGTGGACATGTACCAGCTCGTTGCAGACACTCGGGACTGGAGTATCCCATGTACAGCAGCATTTCATCCAGAGCATCGTCTTCTTCCGGTATTGAATCCCACGCTGGTACGGCCTCCCGACACACACGCTTGGCTAAAGGTGGGGCCAACGTCTGCTCCAGTCCCGATTCGCTTTTGTCGTCTTCATCATTCACTTCCTGTTCCTTCTTATTTTCCTCGTTTTGCTCCTCCTCTGCTTCAACCTCTCCCTGGTCTCCTTTCTCCATTTCTACAACTTTTCTCTCTTCCTCTTCATCCTGAATGCCCTCCCTCTCATCCTCTTGGAAACTGTCTTCTTCCTCTTCCTTGTTTACCTCCATTCTTTTAGCCTGACTACCTGGTGGGGTATGCAAATGGAAATTTGTGGGGTGAGTTGCCTGTATTTGAGACAGGAGTGTATGTGCTGGGCTGCTTGGGGTAGTGGGAGGGGGCCCATAGAGGACAGCGGAGTCCCAGGAGTGTTTCCCAGCTACATCACGGACAATAACGCGGACACAAGCGGGAGCTGACGACAAACCGGCTGTCATGCCACCTCCCGGAACACCCGACTCTGAACGGATCTGGGAATCGAATAAAAATATAAATTATCACGTGCATGTATACATGAGTAAAGCTGGGAAATGTTACATGGACTAACAGCATACCTGAAGTACAGAGAGTAGCGTGGTGCCATTCAGAACCAAAAATTGTAGATTAGGCGAGTGGAAAAGTTCTGGTCCAAGATCTGCACTCTCACAGAATGGGTTGTCATGGTTTTCACACACCTATTAGGCAAAATAAAAGGACATGAGGAATACAGCAATATAACATTACAGGGGTTTATGCATATTGGTCTCCAAGATGAGCTTTGTATCTCAAACAGCTCATAAGCAGAATTTGGTGTACGTGTGTGTGTGTGTGTGTGTGTTTTTTACATCAGGATTATGAAATTTGGTACACATTATCCTGACATATGGGGATCATAATTATAACTGCATTATTGCGTGTAGTTTTTTCATCTCAAACATTAGACATTTTAATTGAAAACAAGTTCTAAAATGACCATTCTGTGGACTTTTTCCCTCCACATAATTGTTCCATGTTGTCCTGGTTGATTGAAATTAAGCTATCATACATTTTTTTGAAAATGGATCCAGTTATTTATTTTGAGAATAAGACCAAAATGACATCTGCATTTTAAACAGAACTTTAGATTAACCAAATGGGCTATTATCAGGGCTATTATCCTGAAACTCCTCCTTCAAGGCAGGCTTCATGCAGCTCAGAGTAGCATAAAAACTGTAGTTCTCAGACCAGGTTCTAGATAGAGAATGACTTCGGATAAAAGTTGAAATGTCTTGATTTTCAGTGTCAGGTTGACAACCCTGAAAATCCATTTCTATGATGAACACTCCTGGACAAATGAGGGAAAATATGCCACACATTTAAAATTTAAGCAGGAGAATACCCATTAGATCCCATAGTATGCAAATTCTACTTCTGTAATTTGAGGTTTAAGCATATTTCAACTATATCGAGTGATGTCTGTAATATAAAATTGTCGTTTTATGAAGCCAAATAATTGAGGAAGTTTTTATTTCACCACAAATTTGTAAGTATTTTTCTTCCCTATAAAATAACTAATGTTTGAAATAAAAAAACAAAACACTACACTCTACTGTTGTACTACTGTACAACATTAATACACGCTGTACTTCAGACAGTGTTGTCAAGACTAACGGTACATTAAATGAAAATGCATTGAAATTAGTGCACATTTTCTTAATAAAAGAATATGTCTAAATAAAATTATTAGTTAGTAAAGTATAAGTAGTACAAGTAAAATTCATGTTACATTGGCCATATATTATAAATTTAAGTTATCTTGTCTAAAAATGACATAAAATATTATAATCTGCACCAAACGGTCCATAATCTGTATCTTAAGGAACTTTCTGTTGGATTGAAGTTTGACCACACCCCCATTTTCAACCACCCAAATCTCAAACGATTAAAAAAAGATTAACGTTGACTAACATTTCACTCGGACTACAGTATATTATGTATATCAATATCCACTGAGCAAAGTTTGAAGCAGATCCATTAAGATAAAATTTTAATATTTTCCTGAAATCTGCCACCTTTCCATGGAATGGTAACATATTAATGAGAATTGTATATGTTAGTTTGGGGATATGGAATAATGGGATGGAACAAAGTAATGAATCTTAAGTATAGAGTGCATATGACAAGTTCCCATGTTTTTCTAATCAACTACAACTGTGTTAAAATTACAAATCAAGGAGGAATTGCAACAAATTGCCGATATATAGTAAATTGTTCAGTCCTGCTGAAAGCTGAAAGGTGTTTTTGCCAGATTTAAATGGACAAGGGCAGTACCTGACTGGACAGAGTAGCAGGTCCTCCGGACATGGGATAGTGTCCGAGGTGGTTGACAAGGTGATTGATGACTGTTCTGGCAGCGATGGATACCAAACCCTGTTGGATACGACTTCGAACTGTTGACAGATAAAGTTATTAACAATTACCAACTAGAACAGATGGAAAAAACAATGTCGAACTTTTAGAATTCATTCAGAAAAAGACCCATTGAGTGTTTGCATAGTTTCTCCCGTGCTGTGAAGAACCCAATGCCATCACATACTGTCCTGCCAGCAGGTCCTGGCTAATAAACATTATCACGCACACAGCAGGAGACAGCTCCTTATTGACGACTGTGTGTAGTAGAGTACAGATATTTACAGAGTAGACATTCTTGGCAACTTCCACAATCCCAGGAAAAGCTCCAAATAAATTAACAATAAATAAATAAATAACATAAAAATTGCAAGTGAAATACCAAGAAACAAACACAAAGGTTGGGTTGATTTAATAAAATGTACACACACAAAAAGAGAGTTACAAAGTCTAAAGAATACAATCTGAAGACAGGAGTAGCGGGGGCATGGTCTATCCAGGTGCTCCAGTCATTAGACTAGTCCCTGTGTCTCGGTGGCACCCAGCAGGGGACAATACAGAGTCTCACACGGACTCACAAAGCAGCTACACACACACACTCCTCTAAAATGTAATGAAAGGCAGTGGTCTTTGAAGCTGTGGGTCACGCAGTCCCACACAGGAACCCAAGAGGAGTTAGTGTCATTTCTATTTATGGGATTATGAAAGCTGTGATTATGTGTTATATTCAAGTATAAGAAATGTTTTATGTGCTCCGTTTAGATTATGAAATTAATTCATGCAGGTTTGGTCTGTAGTTAGGATTGGAATAGAAATCTTGAGTACAATTTAAATTATAAAATAACATTTTTGTTTTACATTTAGCATACGTTTTGTATTTTTGTATTTGATTTATTCATATAGTAGTTTATTTGAACGGGGACAACGCATATCAATACAAATTATGTAAAATGTGCCAGTATTACTTATAGAGCTAGTTACTGGATGAAACTGTACAATATTCTGCCAGAGCATAAGGACAGACAACATATATGTAAAACAATATACAGCAATATATATAGTATATAAATATATATATAAATATACAGCAATATACAACTTGGGACAAGCATGGCACTAAGACACAGACACACAGGCAGGTGTAGCACAAAGGAATGACATTTTTAACTATGGTCACAGGCTATTTATGCTGACACAGTCTCTTCATTTAAGTCCAGGCTTAAAACGTTCCTCTTCGAAATCGCTTATGGTCAGACTAGTTAGGAACAGAAACATAAACCCACAGCTTTAGCTACGCTGCCCTAGGAGTAACTATGCTGGGGGAAGTATGACAGCTTGAGCACTATCCTCTTCTTCTTCCGACTACTTATGCTATCAAACAATATTTATTTTTTGATTCCACTTGCAAACTGTTCACCGCCTTCTTTTTCTTTCTCTCACTCCTGAGGACCTGTGGACCCAGATGCCCCTCCCCTGGTGAAGTGGTCCCTGCCCTGTGTGGACGGTCCCTCATCTGCCTGAAGAGTGGGTCCAGCTCGCCTCCGACGGTCCCTCATCTGCCTGAAGAGTGGGTCCAGCTCGCCTCCGACGGTCCCTCATCTGCCTGAAGAGTGGGTCCAGCTCGCCTCCGACGGTCCCTCATCTGCCTGAAGAGTGGGTCCAGCTCGACTCAGACGGTCCCTCATCTGCCTGAAGAGTGGGTCCAGCTCCAGTCTCCCTCGTGTCCGTCTGTCCGTCTGTGAGAGTCAGATCTCTCCTTCACTGGAACTCCTCCAGGTTTCTACGCTTTTTTCCCAAAGAGTTTTTTTTTGTAGTTTTTCCTGGCCGAGAAGGAGAGTCTAAGGACAGAGGACCCTGGGACATCGTCCCTTGCCACCACAGACATTGTCTGACTCCATCGCCACCACAGACATTGTTGATTCATTTCTCCCTGTGGCCCTCAGAGGCAACTGTTGTTGTGATTTTGGGCCTTACAAAAATAAATTGATTTGATTTGATTTGATTCTCAAGTAATTATGATTTTAACATTTTTTAAAGAGATGTGTTTAAGAGCATTGCGTATGTGAGATAGTATTGTGTTCCTGAACTGAACGGCTTGTCCTGAAAAAAGCACAATGACTGAAGGCCCATTTTCTCAAGGGGACGACTAGATTATTTGAGGTAGCAGATCTACCGAGTCTGCTACTCCGGGTAAAGAAATAAGAAAGTGATGGTGGTACCTTCTCATGAAGGATTTTAAGTCATCTTGAAAATTTGATCATGTTTTGCCAATTTAACCGTTTATATTCAACCTGTGTGAGATATGCGAGGTGTGGTCTGGGTTTTACAGCGGAGATTGAAGGTGGTGGATGACAACGGAATCAATTCAAATCAATCTTACATGGTGATTTCAAGTGTCATTTTACCTTCTGTGACAGGCTGCAGTTTGGCAGAGCGCTCCGACTCTGGACTGTGTAGAGGTTCTGGTTCTCGTAGACACTCTAAAGGTAAGAATGGGTCATAGTCTGCAGTGGACAGGTCTGACAGCTGCAGGGGAAAGTATTTGGGACTGTTGAACGACTGTGCTCCATACACACAGCCATGCAAGACCTGTAGAAAAGGGTTCCATGTTATGATTTGTAATTTTTTTGCTTTGTTTACTGTATACTATTTAAGTAGATATAAACATTACTTTGTAAATACAGCTTAGAAGTGTCTTGGTAGGCTGTTCTTTCTCTGGAGGACTCCTTGAGTGAACAGGTTGAAGGAGCGTTTCAGGAGGAAGAGCCATGACCCAGTCCAGAAGGCACAAGAGCAGAGACACTACCAGCTAAAAGAGGCAGCACACATAATCAACAATACTGAGGAGGGGGTGGAAACTTGAACTAAAATGATAATTGTAACAGATTACCCTTTTATCAAGTTCATGTGGGGAGGACTCTGTTGCAGGCAGCAAATGCGTGATTGTGGCGATCAAAATCTAAAACATTATATGGGAAATAATAAACCACACATTAATCCACATTTACCCCCAAAAAAGAGACAATTATATCAAAGCTTTAATGCACTGTAAGCATTACCTCAACGATCTTCTTTGGCATGTCAGGAGGAAATTTCTGAAGATGATCTACATAGCTGATCAGAAGATGAAGAATGTCCGATGCCACTAATGCTACATTTTTGTTGGGATACTGAAAGAAACAAAACAGTGTAAAAATACTGAGATTTAATTAGATATGTGTTCATATCCATGTTTCATTTAAAAGTACAATATTTTCCTGTTTTTATGTTTTTAGCGTGCAGTCCCAGTACGTTTTGCCTCATTCTTTGTATTTCAACAAACAACAAAACATTGTGCCATTTTTATTAATGTTGACAACTTCCCTTATTTGTACTAAAACCCACTGAATAAAGTTGTTGTGCAGAGCATTTTCTAATCTAGACACTCGTAGCAGCTTTTACAATTTCAAAACTTGAAAAGCAGTACAAAGGGAACAGAAATAAGTGGCTTCTAATGAAACTATGATAATCCCTCAAGCTGTATGTATGAGAGCCTGTACTGTATGAGTGGAGTCCATGGCTGAGGCTTCTGGCTGCTGTGACGGCAAGAGATTCAAAAGTGTGTGCGCGATACACAGCTTGTGGCACTCCCTCTGGATTAGTCTCCTATCTGAAGGAGGACCAAACATATTGATGGTCCAGGGTTTGCTCCCAGGAGTAAGTAAATGCAAGCGTAGTTGTGTGTGGTACAGAGTCTAACGGGGCCATTGGCTTCCGATACACAAGCTGGGGATTCCAAGGTGGAGAAGGTATGTGTGTGTCCATCTTGAGCCATTTGGCAACAGATGAGACAGAAAATGCTGGCCTGTATTGTTTTGAAACGGACAAGACCAACTGAGGCCATTTTTCCATTTCTAAACATTAGCAATAATATCCAACAATGTTTCCCAGAACCGGAAGCTTAAATATTCAACCCTTAAATCCATGTGCCATATTAAAGTATTAGAGCGCAAGCAGCAAGTCTGTTTAATCAAAAACATAAAGATAGACTAATAAAAATAAATTGCCTGAGCTAGTGAAAAAACATTTAATTACAGAATAGCACCAACTTTAACACACTGCAGCTAACAATGTTTGATTAGATTGTATAATTGCTGACTGAGATTTGTAATAATTTACAGAATACAAATGGAGTTGAGGAAGTAGCAGACAGCAGTTGAGAAACAGGTGTTATGTATGTCGGCCAGCTCTCACAGCTTTGATGTGGAAACATGGCTTTGGTGTGATTTTACTGAATCAGAGATAAAAATGGAACAGTCAATATCAAGAGCTTTGATATATTTAATCTGACATAATAATAGGCCGTGGCTGCAGAGCCGCGGCGCGGTCAAATGGCCCAGCAGTTTCAGGAACCGCGGCACTGCCATATAGCCTCACGGCTAACCCTAACCCTAACCCTAACCCTAACCCTGACCCTGACCCTGACCCTGACCCTGACCCTGACCTTAACCCGGCGCGGTCTAAAACCACGCGGTCAAATAGCGCAGCAGTTTCAGGAGCCGCGGCACAAAATAACGGCCAACGTTTCGGCCGCGCGGCTCTGTAGACACTCCCATAATAATAATATTATTATTAATTGTATTAATAATAATATTATTATTAATTGTATTAATAATAACAAGAATAACATAATAATCATATCGATATACAGACACAGACACACAGACACACAGACAGACAGACAGACACACACATTAGTACCTACATTGTTCTTAATACGGGAACACATTTTTTATAAGTAATGTCTGACCTTTAAAGTAACACAGATGACATTGAGAGCTTCCTTAATCTGAGGATGCCGAGTGCCATGGGCCAACTCTTCACACAGCCAGATGCCCATACTGCACAAAGCCACACACCTACAAAACAATCAAAGAAATTATGTGACAGCACAGGTAAATCAAGTAAATGTGAAATTCTTGCAACACTTAATCTGAATTTATTTTATTCAATTTGCTAAATGAAATAAACATGAAATAGTGATTTTACCTAGCTGGGGCAGAGGGTTCATCTCTTGCAGAGGTTAGGATAGTTTTGATGATGTGTTCCTATAATGCATTAAAAACAATGTACGCCCCAAAAAAAGTTTTAATAAAACAATAACAATATTCATACCATTATTAATACTGTTTAAGACATTTTATGCGAGGACGATAATAAGCCAGCAAACACATTCAAGCATGTTGTTGCTTAGTCAGTGCTAATGACCACATACAGATTCTTACCAAGTTTCTGCCTTACAAAAAACAGAGGCCGACCTGAGATACAGCCGCGCATGTCAATATACTGTTTACAGAGCAAAAACAACAACAGCGGTACAACTCGCATAGCTCTGGGAGGTTAGATGAATTGATGATGAGACATTAACCTATTAGTCTGATTCTAAAAGCTCTGAGTGTCTATCAAAATGACCGCAATATGTTCGACAATCTACAAACTATTGCCTTTTTACCTTAACATCTGGAAACTTGGTGATCACGACATCAGCTGTGGTTGGGTGCAGGGCAGGAAGCTCTCCATAGAAATTGGGGAAAATAACAAGCGATCCAAGGAGGATCTGGGCCTCAACTCTGGGAGCCTGAAAGGAAAACAGGGACAGGACATTTTAATACTAATAAAACAAAATGCTAAATATAGTAAGCAAATTTATTATAATAGTAAAAGTAATTACATTTAATGACGAGCAGGCAGTGACTCTAGAAGCTGCGATAATGAAGTCAATGATCAACATGGTGGCTCCAGGTAGTCCAATACTGAAGAACCTTGGGCTGCAGTGCTTTATAATGGTGTTTACAATGTCCTGAATTGGAACAGGTTAAAATATATATTAAACTATTGTATGATATAGACTGTATGAATCTGACTTGTGCAACTTGATGCCTTTAATTTTTTTTTCCATTAAAAGAACCTCCTACACCAACATAAATGATGGTTGGTTTGGTGATGTAGTATCATATTGTGGTTTCCAAAAATTTGAACAAACAAATACCGTAGTTAAAAATCTTTGTATGCTTTCTATTTAGTACAAACTAAGCCTTCATCAATAGTAGTATAATCATATAAACTACCTGGTCTTGATGTTGCAATCCGTGGTGCATTATATTGTAAAAATGTGTAACAAAGTCTGTATTTGGAGAAACATCCTGTCTCCTTTTCATGATTCTGCAGATGAGTTTGTAGGCATGAAGCTTTCCTTGTTTGTAGCGGTCCGTTAGCATGGTGGCCTGGGGGAGCAGAGTTTATTGGTACAGATAAAATTTCTTCAGCGACTTTGTTTAGTATATGTTGAATTCTTCTACCTTGAAAAGCCAGGGTGTGAGAATTCTCAGAGGTGGGATTAACACAGGTGGTGGAGGAGACGACTGGTTGTCCAGAGAGATTCCTAAGTTATCCCTTATCTAAAAAGCAGTAAAGTTTTATAAAAATGCATGAAATTGTACTATTTATGGAAAGAATGTATTTGTTGGTACACACCTTGGCAAGACTTTGCCAAAGTTCACACAAATAATCAAAGACCTGAGCATGTATCTCTGGGTCTTTGATGCTATTGACATCCCCGAGGATACCCAGCATCCGCCTCCACATCACCGTGGCAACATCAGCATGCCACCCAGTTAAAGAGCCACCCGCCATTACACTGCAGTCTTCACTCGGAAACTCACTGGTTTCTAAAAAAAATTAAAAAATAAAATAAATAAATTCAACATCAAATCATAATCTCTTAGGTATCATTTAGAATGATATATATATATATATATATATATTTTTTTTTTTTTTTATTATTATTTTTTTTTTAAACAGCAGTAAATTGAGTCAAAACTGTGACAAAAAATATGTGTTTTGAATAAAAACCTTCTTTGAACCTATACTCTATGAAGAACATGTATGTGGTTGGTTAATGAAAAATAATAGTAATTAGCAGTCCAATTTAGTATTATGTTTTTCTTTTTTTCCCCTTGTAGCATCATTACCAAGGTCATCCGGTGTCTGAAGGACAGAGTTGTGGAGTTTTTGGTCCAGCTGCAGATGTGAATGGGAGCGTGAGTGATCAGAGTGCTCTGTTGTCATTGTGGCAGGAGAGGGCGTCTGAGAACGAGAGCCTCCAAGAGAATGCATGGGAGATGCACTCTCTGAACCTAGACAAGAAAGAAGACTTTACATCACCGGTCAATGGAACTGTGCAGCTAAAGAAACTGAGCAATAACCTACCAGTTACAGTGACAGTGTGACTTAGACTACTGGTCTCAGAGTCAATGTGGAGTGTTGTCAGGCTGGCCACTTCATGTTCCTCACTGGCCACACCCCCTCCCAAACTGTCCTGGTCCAATGAGCTTCCTCTTCCTCCTCCTCCAGACCCCGCTGCACCACCTCCACATGATTCTGAGCTAAAAGTAAAATCTAACAAAAGTCCTTGAATTTATACATCAGTATATAAATAAATAATAAAGTTAATTTATCATTTGGTATATAAAATGGCCTGGATGTGAATATTTCTTACTGTCAAACTTGCACGTTGAATACTGAAAAGCATTGAAAGAATCCGACTGGCTGTCCGAACTGTTGACATCTGAACCACTGGCACTTGCAGGTGAGGTCCATTCAGAAGGAACACCAGGGTCATCTATGGGTCTGGGATCATCCGAGGGTCTAGATCCTGGGCTCTGAGCAACTTCAAGGAGCTCAGGCAAATCTTTGGGAACCTCCAGACTGCCCGGGCTGCTGCCACGTCGACCCTGAGATGGAGAGTAAGGCCATAGTCAGATAAGCCTAGTTTCAGTGTATGGAGATAATAACTGTATTATAAATGCTGCACTCACCCCACTTCCTTTGGCTCGCAGTCTTTCCTGGATAAACTCATCCATGAGGTCTGAGAAGTTGGGATTGCTGCTTCCAACATCAGTGGAGACAGGACGGGCCTTTGGGACCACCTCCTCTTTGTTTGCTATTCAGACAAAAAGAACACATTTTAAAAATAAAATGACACCACAGGAAAGGTAGTCATTGACTGAGAGACAAGTACACACACACAAAATGGAGATGTACACACCAAATTATATAATGAAAAGATGCCAAACAGTGACAACCACACATAAAGCAAAAATACAATGAGAACATTTAGTCATTTGCAGATTTTTTTTAGTCTAATTTGATTAATTAAAACCCACCTAAACAAAATTGTCTAATTGATGATAAGTGATTTGTAACTAGAATAACCACTAAAACCCATATTCAAAATTATGCTTCTGGTCATGTAATACAAGCAATACAATAATATGGGAAATCATTAATAAAACACACCAAATACTAAATTGACAATAACTCCAACAACCTGATGAAAATGTGCTGCATATAATGTGGTTAGAGTGATGTGAAAAAGCAGTGCAGGAATTTATATATATATATATATATATATATATATATATATATATATATATATATATATATATATATATATATATATATATATATATATATATATATATATATATATATATATATATATATATATATATATATATATATATATATATATATATATGACACCATGCATACAGAGAGACAGATGGACAGACAAGACCAAAAGGTCCAAACAAGCAGCATACCACAGGCCGACTTTAGTGGTGCAATGTTTACTATGGATGATAATGCTGAAAGCAGTGAGGTCCAGGGTGAGCACAAACATTTGTAGGACTTTTAACTGCAACACAAATGAGGTATATGGAAATGTTGATGAATTGTTGTCAAGATATTTTGCAAAATGAAAGTATAGCTGGAAGCCAATACTTACTAGTTAAGATTTTACAGCAGCACAGAAAAGTGTAAATGTTTGCTGCCATCTAGTGGACATAATGAAGGAGTTTGTCATCCTTTAATTATATTATGATGTCCCTTGGTATGAATTTATTCAGCTTAATACAATTTTGTAGTTTTGTAATGTATATCATTACTTGTGTCCAGATTTAAAATAAAAAATAAAAATACATTTTGTGGTATACATATAAACAGGACAATATGTTATGTGATTCTTTCAGACTTCAGATATTTGTGGAATTTTGGTGCAAGCTACTCTTCGGAGCAACTTGAACAGTGAAAATCCGGGAAAGAGGCAGATGAGGCCGCATGCAGTTTCAAGGAGAAAAAGAGGAAGAGGTGGAAGGTGCAGAAAAAAATGTTAAAATCCCAAGGCTGGCAGAAGTAATTGAAAAGAAGGGTGAGGGCGTTTAAATATAAGAAAGGTATGGGACTAGGAGGGATCCGTAAAAAAAGGAGGCAGGTTGTAGTTACGTTTAAGAGAAAACATGTCAACAGTTAACATTTCAGTCCCGCAGCAAGATGATGAGTTTCAGCCAAAAATATCATTCCATCAGACAAACCAGTTAAAAACAGCCAAAAAGAAAAAGAGTTGGTGTTTGTGTTTGGATAAGTACATTTCTTTTCCAGTTAATGGCTTGACTTTTAAGGTGATGTGTCCATTGTAAGAACGTCTTTGGAGACAATCCTCACCTGGAGCGGCCGTCTTTCTTCCAAAGTAGCCCAGGACATGGGAGTAGAGATCCTTTAGCGATGCATCACCCATTGTAGCTCGGGCCTGTCGCTGAGGCGACGAGCCCTGAGAAGAGCCCTGACCACGGGGCCGTGGCTTGGACGACAGAGCATACACAACACTCTTATAAACACCACCGAGAATAGCCCCTTGGTGGTGGCGTGAGACGGTGCCTGGTTCCTGGGAGCGTGAGCGAGAGGCACGTGAACGCAAGGCTGACCGTCCTAGACGGCCACGCACCCCTGATGACACACTGGTACTGCAAGATAACTCTGAATGTGCATCAGAGCTCACTTTGGTTCCCAGTGCAGGACACTGCTGTTTGTCCTTGTCCCCTCCGGATCCAGCTCTGTAACGCCCAGCTCCCTCAGTCCCTGCTCCAGCTCTGTCATGGGCCGATATTTTGTGGCTGACACCGACCACAGACACAAACTTACCTGCTCCACCTGAACCCAGCCTTCCACCTGATACAGACACATGTCTGTCTCCAGCTGAGTGACTGTGAGTATGGAAGTGGCTAAGGCGTCGCAGCCTTGCTTTCCAGTGTGCCTCTTTGCTCTCAAGGGGATTGTGAAACTGGACGGACTCAGTGGAGGGCCGGAAGCTCACACAGTGATGTCCTTTAGATTCACGTTTCTTATTAGAATCAATAGATTCAGTCAACTCCAGACTAGATTCTACACTGCTTGGGTCTTGAGAGCTGATAGTTGATCCCCCATTTGGGTCATCATACTCTTTCCCAGAGTCTTCTACAAAGTCACTTTTCACTGTATTTTCTCCCTTTTTCTCCCTTCCAAAGTGTCTTTCTAAACTCGAACTACCCTTGGATCTGGGTGATGGACACTGCAGCTCCAAACATTCATAAATGCTTCGCTGATCTGTTTCAATATCCTCAGCAGAATCTACACTGCTGTGTCTAACACCTTTGATTGCATGCCTGCCGTCACGGCCAGCCTGACCTTGTATCATTTGCTTAACTTCTCGTATCTGCCCAGAGCATTCAATCTCTGTTCTTGCTATGCCAGTTTCCACATGTGCAGTTGCATTGTTTTCTAGTGTATCAACACAGCAGTTCCTCTCCCCTTCAAGTATTTCACTTCCCTTGTTGGTGAGGTAGTCTCTTATAGAGGAAAACAAATCCTCATCTAAGCCAGTTCCTCCTTCACCACTGTCCTCTGCATCTCTTTCAGAACAAAAAATAAAGGCAGAATCCCAGTCCTTCACCCAATCAGAACTTGAATCGTGGCTTTTGGAACCAGCCTGCTCCCAAAAATGATTACATAACCTATCATCATCTTGTTTCTCTGATGTTGTAACTACATCATTGGGAAAGGTAATCGGGGAGGCAGAAGGAGAGGAGGGTGAGAGTGGTGGCGCCATGTGGCTATTGCCCGAAAGTAAGGAAGTAGCAGTGAGGTGCTCATGAGAAGGAGTCATGTTTGAACAGGCATCCCTTTCAGCCCTTTCAGGCTCTTCACCTTTGGCCCGTTCTGCGATGAAGGGCTCCATGATATCAGATGCACTGCTGCTTCGTGCCAGAATTGAAGGGGATGGGCCATCCAGGTCACATTCCACACCCTGGAAGACTTCAGCGCAGGACACTGGAGGAGTCTCATCACTTTGGGAAGAGTGTCGCATACGATTTGGCCTGTTGATCAGTGTGATTGGTGGATCCTCCAGATCTAGGTAAGGACAAATGTCAAATGAAAATACAGGACACAGAAAGCATTCACTAAGAAGTTAAGGTGGAATCTAACCGACTAAGGCCAGCTACACACTAGAGAACTTTAGCCTGATTTTAGGCTTTGTCTCTCCACAAATTTGGTATAGCCCGATTAATGCTTCTAGCAAACAATTATTTGTGGTGGCACTCCTCGTGTCTGTAAGGTCAGAGCCATTAACCTCAAATCATAAGGTTACAACATATTGTCCCTTGCAATATGTGTGTGCCTTACTCCGACACTGACACATCACACTCTCGCTGGAAAGAATTAATATGTATGTATGTATGTATGTATGTATGTATGTATGTATGTATGTATGTGTGTGTATGTGTATGTATATATGCGTGTGTGTATGTGTATGTGTATGTGTATGTGTATGTGTATGTGTATATGTATATGTATATGTATATGTATATGTATATGTATATGTATATGTATATGTATATGTATATGTATATGTATATGTATATGTATATATATATATATGTATATGTATATATATATATATATATATATATATATATATATATATATATATATATATATATATATATATATGTGTGTGTGTGTGTGTGTGTGTGTGTGTGTGTGTGTGTGTGTATATATATTTATATACACACATATATTATATATACATATACACATATATACATATAAAATATAAGTTTCTCTTCACAATTCTTTCCAGCGAGAGTGTGATGTGTCAGTGTCGGAGTAAGGCACATAATCATTACAAATTGTCCTTATGTCTGTGGTTTGCCCACTTTAAGTCATGCATTAAAATTGCAGATTTTAAAATCATCTGCGCTAACGGCAAAACAAAAAGGCCCAATAAAATAAAATCAAGTTAAAATCTAATCTAACTATGAAATTGGTACGCTTACCTGTCAATTATTATATCATACTTTGGAATAATATACAATCATAATAATTGAACTATATTCAACTGAAAAAAACAACCCTAACATGATGCCAAAAGAAAGTAATTATGTAAACATGCATAATTTACATCAATAACTTATTATTAGAGACTAGACATGCACCATATTTTGTAAAGATGACAAAGGCACTCATCCAGTGCAGTGACAGAAGCAGGCAGACAGGCAGTGCAAAAATAGTGTACCTGCTAACTGGTCAGCAAGGGGGGGTAAAAAAGGGTGGTGGTGGTGGTGGTGGTGGTGGTGAAGGAGAACAGGAAGAGGCGGAGCAAGAGCAGGAGCACTCTTGGCACTGCGGATAAAGGCTGAGGACAGAAGAGAGTCCCCTGTGGAGCAGCTACGCAGGGCTAGGTAAAGGAGAAGACAAGACAGAAGCAAGAAAGATGAGCAGACAAGAGAAGTAGAGCTGAACTTGAAAGAGGAAGAAAGGCATATCAGAGGAATTGAGGGGTTTGAAAGAGGAAACGTTAAAATCCAAGCTATGTTTAGAGAAGGAGCAGAAGATTGTGTTTTCTGTGACTCAGAAATTGCAGACAAATAGATTAAAGAGGGTTGCCAGACGAGGTGAGAAAGTGAGACTGCTTGAAAAAACACGATAAATAACATATATAACATATACTGCGGAGAGACACACTTACCTACGGTCTTCTGGCGGACTATACTGCGGGCCTTTTCGATCCCAGGTGAGCCAGCAGTGGTAGCACTCCTCTGTCTCATAGCTGCAACTTGGCCTGGTTGATCTCTGCTCCAACCTTTAGAGAAGGACCGGTCAACTATCTGCCGTTGGGTCTCGGCACTGATACCTATGGTGGGAAATTTGTTACGTTATCAGACATATTCTTAGTATAAACGTGACACATGGGTTTAATATCATTTCAACTGACCTTTTCCTTTATGTTTCTTCTGTTTTTGTTCACTCAGTTTGTCCAGAGGCAATTCATTTAGGTCTAAACTGTACAGGTTTCTGGCCAACACCTAAATAAACCCCAAAAATAATTATTTGGATTTGATTTGGTCTTAAGCGAAGTACATTTGAGTCATCACAGAAACGTCATACTGTTTTATTACATGCGCAGAACCTATGTCAGACAGAGGAAACGGTTGACAAATGAAGCAGTGCAGTCCACAACATTAAAACGTGTACCGTACTGTGTGAAGTCTGCAGTAAATGGTTCTGGTAGTACCTTGGTGAGGGTCTCCATAGTGAGGGACCACTCCGTGACAAGCTCCTCCCAGCAGGTCAGAGATGAGAGCACAGAGAGAAGATCATCCCACAGATCTCTGCTTATGTACACGTTTAGATTTCCTTTAATCCAAGCTACAATCAGTGTCTGAAAGAAGACAAAAATATCAAATACATGCAATCTTTAGCAATTGCATTCATAGCAAAAGTAGTTAATTATGCACCTGAAATATTGGTCCCGCCAATCTTCCAGAGAGTGTGTTATTCTTTTTGACTTGGGGCATAATGGATGGGGGCCTTTTCATTACTGACTCGGTTACTCTCAATAAAACCAACAGTATTTGTTCCCTATAAACAAGTACATGGAATTAAAACCATTTCAAGAAAACGTATTTAAAAGGTTCCTGCCAGAATCCATACCATGTTTTCTGGTCCATGGTTTCATGCATGACAAGACTGCGGTAAATATTTAGCACTCGTTTGCACATGTCCACATGCTCCTCCAAAAGGATCTTAATGTCGTTAGCTGGCTCCAGGAGGAATACGTTTGAGGAGTGGGTTACAAACACCTGTCAAAGAAATGAGAAGTCATAAATGATGTGGCATGTTTTTACATGCTTGAATATATCTAACTTGTCATTGTTTACTCAAACTTATGTTAATTGTAACTTGATATTATTCTTAAATGGTTAGATGTAAAGGTCTTTTGTTAAAGTTATTCATCTTAAATTTGATTTACTGCACCCCTCCTTCTGCTGTTCTTGTACTTAGCGTTTGGAACCCTGGAATATCCCCATTGTGGGGCAGATAAAAGGTTCTCTTATGCTATCTTAACCATTACCTGTAGGGTGGTTTGAGTCCCAGAATGAACACTATACTCCAACAATTCACTGTCAAAATCTTTGTTTCCCTAAAAGAGATTAATGCACATTGCATTAATATATTGTATAACTTGTAACATAAAAAATGTCAAATGATTTCATTCATAATGCTTCTACCTCATCTTCATTTTCTCTTGAATTACGATCAGTGGAATAGGGACCCTCTTCTGGATCCTTCATAAACACGGGCTTATCCTCCATTGAGATCCACTCCTGGTAAACACGCACCACTTTACGCATAGCTGCAGCTTCACACATGGGCAGGAGGAAGGCCTGTGTTTTACAAAGCAAAAATGTCAGAAGACAGAATTAAATGGTATGATAGGAAAATCAAATGCTTACAATACCTGTCTGAATATTTCTGTTATGAAGTTGACATTGGTTCGAGAGCTTGTCAGCACTCTCCTCACCACCTCCATGTCTGTTAACTGCTCCTCATCTATAGAGCACAGAGAGGAGGAGCTGGGTTCCCTCTCTGTCAGAGTAGATGTGTTGGAGTGGCTTTGTTCAGGTTCACCCATAAGTCCAGCACCCATGATTTCCCCTCGAACACCTACTGGCCCCAGAGAACCACTCACTTCCAGATGGTTGTCCAATCGAATCCCAACTCCGCCAATCTCGTCTGAGCTAAATGCAGAGCGGGCTGCTAATCCTGCAGCTGCTCGCTTGAAGGGAAGAAATGGAAGCGTTTTTATAAAATACTTTAATACAGAAACATTTTTTCCATGAAATATGAGGTTTTATTACTTGAATATTCTTGGGGACATGTTCTCCTTCCATTCCTGGGATTTGTGTCTGGCTGACGGGTCGTGGTTCAAGCCAAAATGAAACCAACCAACGGATAAAAATGACTCTGGCCTGGAGGAAGCTCTCCTTGGTGCAGTAGATGGTCTCACCACCATCTTGTTCTTTGCGCACTACACTGTAATAAGGCTTAGGGCGCATTGGTGGCACATCTGAGAAAAATGTTAAAAGAGACATTTAATTAAATATGATTTCATATTTTTCTGTACCTCTGATTCAATTTATTCAAGATAAGTTATTTACCAAGTAAAGGGTTGTATAGACTGGTCTCTGTGGCAAAGTTGGGGAAGATATGAGGAAGGTAAAACTTTCTAAAGTGTCCAAAAAGAAAGCTGAAACCACGCTCATGATTCTCCTTACTTCTCCACTCAAGGGATTTTGCCTGGTTAAAAATCCAAACAAACAGAGGAGTCTATGTTATAAAGCGAGGAACACTCTCTCACATACACACAGACAGACACACACAATAGGGAAGAGCGGAGAAGAGCACCATTGTATGGATGAAGAATATGTTAGTGTCTGAGTGCATGCATGTGCATGCTATCACAGGGGAAATGCCAGAGCAGTCAGTTTGAAATGCCAGTTTGTCAGTGAAGTGTTACTTCAGCATAAGCTAGTTAAATGAAAATTGAACAAAAAATATAAACAGACACAATACCTGGTTCACCCATTAGTGCCATTAGTTGTGTTAGTTAGAAAATTGATAATACCTGGTTTACCATGTATTTGAGCAGAGCCTCTAAAAAATAAGCTGTGAGGTCTTCATGGTTCTTGTCACCTGACTGCGGCGGAACCAACGGAGTTATTTCTTCTGGAGTAACTTGAGCTGCAGAAAATAATAATTTTGTATAATATTTTTGTTCTTTGCAAAAAGTAAAAAAAGTAAATATATTCACTAACTCTCTGTCAAGCTCAGTGGAGGGTTGATCAAAGTGTCCAGAGTGCGTGGGGTCCCATGAAGGAGTGGAGCTGGAAAACCAGGAATCAAACAGGCAAACATGCAGAGCTGCTCTCGCTCTGCATTGCTCTGCAAAGCCTGCATCCATAACAGAAACAACCGCACACCTTCTCGGCGGATCTACATAACCAGGCAGAAAATGTAGAAAGGTGAAGACATTTACAAGTTATAAATTGAATCACAGTTTTGTTTTATTATTAATATGATTAAAAATAAATCAGCACTGTACCTTCAGAGAGTTTCCAATGTGCAAAAGTTTTTTTAGGGTGAGTCCTAAATGACAAGGTTCATTATAAAGTTTATGTATATGGATGTAACTAAATGGATGTACATTTTATCTTAACTTTGAGATATCATTTTTTTAAAATAATTGCTTGTTACCAATGCTGTGGAACTGCCATCTGTTCTGGATTCGCTCAGGGAGGAGTTGTAGGATTTTCTAAAAACAAAATTATAATAATAATTTACGAATTTGAAAAACAGACTTTAGCATTGGATAGACATGAAAAAAGTGATGTACAGTAGAGAAAGACATGACTGATATCTTATCGAGGCTTTAGCACCCACATTCTGGAGCTGAATGGCATGTATATTTGTCTAAGATCAAATCCAGACGATGTTGTGGTAACTGTGCTTTGACCAAACAAATAGAGCATTACCATACTAATACCACTACCCATTCAGACTTCAGCTTACAATTTCAACAACAATTTCATATATAATTACATTGTGAAATAAACCATTCATTAGAATCTAGTTTACTTCCTCTTTTACTGGCAGTCTTTACTGGTGCATCTAGGAGCAGTGTTGCCTTTCTCGTGAGAAGAAAACATTATGAGAATAGAGCATGTGTCCACACAGCCCTGTGGCTGAAACAAATCTATTGTTTTAAGTTGACAATTACCTCAAAGATGAAGAGAATAGAGTCTAGTTCTTCTCTCTGTGACTTGTGACCTAAGACAGAAAATTAAGTTTAAGAAATTCCAGTAAAATCTTTTCACTTCACAGATATGGATTTAAAACTTACCTTTTTGTTTAAGACTAACTTCTATGGTGACAAAGTTTTCAAAGAATACATAGTAGATATGAGAGTAGTTCACGTCAAAGAAATGCTTCAAATCTGATGCTTCTGCATTTTCTAAAAAGTGAGGGGAAAAAATTACATTATTAATTAACTCGCTTATGAAGATATTCAGACCCTTTACATTAGATGATCAATAATTTACTCTCCACACTATGTGATGATAAGCCACACCCTCTGGTCTAAACTATGAATATTTGAGACAAACACTACAAAGTTCATTGAGGTTAAACTACAACCTGAGACATTATCTGAAATCAAGACTTAAAATGTTAAAGTGTACTTTATTAAACCTTGGGAAATGAATTATCTGCATTCAACCCATTCTTCAATGCTGCTGGGGCAATCTGTCAGGAGCAGTGAGCAGCTGCCCTACAGCGCTCCGGGACCCATCTACAGATCTTTGTGATAGACTTGGTCAGGACTAGTGTAGCAGGATTTTTGCACGTTTGCACGATGCACGTTTAGGGATAAAAGTGGAGGGTCTGCTTGTGCAACTGGGCCTGGTGGCATAACTTGCATGTCTCCATGGAGACAAAAGTTTATTGTCATACTTTGGAGCATTCCATGCAAGCAGGTGGCTGAACCGTGCACCATAAAATTTTATGGGCACCAAAAATGTACAAAAACAAAGTAACACAAACAAGAAACAGTATTTTGTGTTTGTTTACAGGTTCAGGTTGTTTAGTAAATGGTGTTTTATACAGAAACATTAGGCTTATGCGTTTGCTTTAATGATTATCATCAAATCAAAGTTTTTCCTCTGGAGCACTCAGCAGGGACACACCCCTTTCCAGTAGCCCTAACAATTGTAACAGGAAGTGGTGCTACTGTACTGGACAGAGAGCGGAAGTCGTGAGCCGTTTCCCACTCCTTTCGGCTACGGATATGTGGAAATAACATTGTGGAGATTGCATTTGCCTTCCAAGCAGGACACAGAGCGAACTCTCACTTGAGATGCACATTTTTGATGCAACTAAAAATACACAACATGGCAATTGTGCACTTATGTGATAAGACAGGAATCTTATCTGGTTTTAAAACGTTTTACAACTAACAATGCAACTGCTCAACTGTGCGAAGAATGAGCCAGAGATTTGGTGTATAGGTGGGCATACAGCAATGACTTACAGAAAAGAACAAGCAATGTCAGTTATCTATTACAACACTATTCACCACATTTATATGACCACATACTTAACAACTGGTGTGTAGTGATGCAAAACTTAAACATTTGTCATGTTCAGGTTTATGTCTGATGCAAAGACACACCTTCAAGAGATATAAATTGACTACAAAAACATTATTACACAGATCCACTGAAACAACCAACTGTTATAGCCTACCAAACCATTAGTAGAATATTTCTTCTGCTTGCCATACTACATTAGCCAATTAAAGAATGGTGGATAAAGTAAAGATAAACAAGACATGAAATGCAGCGTTCAAAATGGGCGGTGCCGATTTAAAATGTGACAAATATTTAATCAGAAACAGAATGAATGCCATTTTAAGAATAACACTCAAGAGCATTAAAGATAAAAAACGACTTCAGTTAATTTAGGTGAGGGTTGGCTCTCTGCAGAGTCAAGCTAACCTGTTAGCTGTCAAAGATCTGTAACTTACCAATAACAATCCTTAGGTGTTTCAGTCTTGTTAACACGTCCTTCTTTGGATCCAACACTTTCTGTGTTGATTTTTTGACATCTCCATGAGGCTTTTTGGAAAACATGCCCGAGGCAGAAGACTGCGTTGGTAGAAAGAGCAAGGAGGGGCTAGTAGCAGATCGTAGCCCTTAAACTGTTTCACCTAAAGGTAATCGTTATGTTGTGGCAAAAGGCTCTCCTCTAATAATACTTTTAACGCATCGCTTCTAAATGGCAGATCCCTGTAGTCGCAATAGGCACATAAAGTGATGATGTTTGTCGAATAGAGATCATTTTGAATATTCTTGTGAGTATTCTAGCCTGAAAGGTTGCAGAGTGTTGTAGCATCCATCCATTGCCCCTCTCAAAACATTCCGCAGGCTGAGTGCTAGCGAGCGCAGCTTTGTGCTAACTTAACATCATGGCGGAGGAAGCAGGAAATAAACAAAGTAATAGATAACAGAAACATTCAACTACAGGGATTTTGCTCCGTTTTGCTTTTGTTATCACCTGTTATGTGTTTTACTGGACATATTTTCGTTGAAGTGCTTTTCCTTACCAAATAACACGAAAGAATGTGCATTTTGTATCTGAATAGATCTATCGCGTGGAATTTTGGGTAACGTAGTTATAAGAGACCACTCCCCTTGCGAGTATGATGAGTCCAAAAACTACACTTCCCAGACGAGAAGAGCGCCGAGGTTTGTTTTTAGCTTAGCATAAGCAAGTTGTTTGCGAAGTGCTGTTCCCGCTTATAACCAGTCTTGATATTACTTCAGGTAGGTGCTCAGATACACTCAGAAACTGGCGCATTTGATAATGCAATTAGTAATGAAATAGTTTAGGGTTAGTTATTGAAAATGACTAATAGTTAGCTCGACGTGTGGTACGCTCTGGGCTCAATGTTTTCTTTATTCTTAGTTAAGAACTGAGCGGATTCATGTATTTATTTTCTTTGTGTTTTGTTTGGTTAAACAATTATGTCGTGCAACAACTTTAATACACATCGAGATTAAAGCAATTATTGTCTATAGTAACGTTACTGTGTTGTTGGGGCATCTCTTCGACGATTCAATAATATACACAAGTTTTTTGTAGGTGACATGCCCGTCCATCGTGATCGTGAAAAGAAAGACAACACGGCAGAAGAGATGGAGGTCGAAGAGCATGAACATGAAGCAACCAGCTCCGATGAGGATGACTCTGACACCTCCTCTGTCTCTGATGACGGCGATAGTTCTGGTAAAATTGCGAACCTGTTCACAGTCACAGACAAGACTCAAATGAATATTAAGCATCCCCTTGTGCAATTTTACAGAAATGGATGAAGAGGACTGTGAGCGAAGGCGCATAGAGTGTTTGGATGAAATGTCAACTTTGGAAAAACAATTTACAGATCTCAAGGACCAGTAAGAGTGTAACAGACTGCAAATAAAAATACAGAACAATCTTTTCAAGCTCACAATTGTTCTCTGCAGGTTGTATCGGGAACGATTAAGCCAAGTAAATGGCAAACTTGCTGAGGTAGAAGCGGGCAAAGCATCAGAGTACCTAGAACCTCTTGCTGTATTGCTTGAAAACATGCAAGTGCGCACTAAAGTGGCAGGTAAATATGAATACTGTTTTACAATCTCAAAATGTATACTCTGATGCTATGGACTTTTGCAGCTATCTACAAAGAGCTATGTCTTGAATCTGTGAAGAACAAGCATGAATGCGAGATCCAAGCAGCAAGCCAGCATTGGGAGGTAAATTGCACACAAGCTTACAAAAATCATTCAGTAACTTTAGTTATTTTAATATATTCCAATGCTCTTTTTTTTTCCCCCCCATCATAGAGCGAGAAGCTGCTGCTGTTGGATACAGTGCAAAATGAATTGGAGGAAAAAATTAGAAGACTAGAAGAAGACAGACAGAGCATAGATATCACATCAGGTAATGATGCCATCTGCCAGATGTAAATGGAAATCTGCTGAAGGATTTGTGAATGTGTTAGACCAGTGGTGCCCAAATATTTTATAGGTGCGTAGTTGTGTGTGCCTGAAACTGAAACTTCTGATGACCGGTCACATATTACCCGCTACTATGATGCTCTGAAAGAAAGTTTTCTCATTTAATTTAAATATTTATTATATTAAAGCATGTTTTAGGAAGGCATGGGAGATTCAAATAATATGAATTCTAATGAAAGAAAGACCCCATACCCGGTCCGTACTACAGTTTTGGAAGCATCAGAGCAACCATAGAAAGAAACCCATTGAGAATGACGAACTGCTCAAAAGAGGTTTAGGTTTAACGCTTGTAAATTTTTTCAGAACTCTGGAATGACGAATTGACTGGCAGGAAAAAAAGACGAGATGCTTTAAGCCCAGATAAGAAGAGGAGACGGCCTTCGGTGGTGTCTGATATCCTTGTTTTACAGTGTCTGTTTAGAAGTCTTCCCTCAGTGAAAAACAGTGTAAAGAATATGTGCTGCATGTGTTTTTCTTAACCTGCTCACGACCATATATAGTGTACATGCTACCTGACTTGGATATTTTGGAGGACTGGACAGCTATCAGAAAGGTCTGCACTATGGGTTTTCATCTTGTTTTTGTCAAATTTGCCTTGTTTAACTGCTTTTATCTGCATTGTTCATTAGGCTGTGGCCACCCTAGGGCCTCACCGAGGAAAGACGGACCCTGACAGCTCCGTGTTCCCTTTCAGACCAGAGAGAAACAGACCTATACTCAACTGCTGAAGCATACATCTGTATCTATGAAAGTCACACAGGGAGAGCTAGAACCAATGTCCATAAACACATACACATTAGGAAGCTCTATATTCTTCAGATGAAAATGTAAAGGCTCATCTGTACGCAGGGATCTTGGGATTTATTGATCAGGTAAATGGTGATTGAAATTTCACATTTAATTTAGTATATCATATATATGCGGATGTGTTTGTGGTGGTGGTTTTGGAGTGTCCAGCTTTTTTTTTTGTGACTTATGGTATGTGTTATTCTTTTACAATCAGGTTTTTAGAGGTAATTAGTTTGAAAAGAAAACTTTTTTAAAAATATTGATATTCACAGAATGATGCCAGCCACTAAGTATTATAACTATCTACCTCTTATCTTCGTAAAAGCCTCCTCTCATATGGCTGACTTATTTTATAGAATTTGTGCTTTGTAATTTTTTAGTGTATGAATGTTTTCTACACAAATTTTAAGACATGTCAAGGTTTTTTTTCCCACCTTTTCCACTTAGGTTTTGTAATTTCTTGTAGTTGATCTTAGTGTTAAAAAAATATTCGATGTTGGTTTACCCTAATTGTACTTTTGTCTACATTTGTTTGAAAATATATATTTTTTCATAATCAGTACTTCTATTTTAGTTAGGTTTAGGATATAATTAAATTGTTAAAACGCAATTTCATTTGGTTTACGTCGATATTTGCATTAATGTAATATATGCACCCCAAAAGTAATATTCATATACAGTAGTATGTTCATATTTATTGCTTCCCTAATGCTAAATAGTTTAGCTTACTCAAAAATAAAAGTTGACTACCTTGAAATAAATGTGCCGCATCTCAAAATCCCAAAGATGTTCTGTAATTGTGTAAATATAAAAAACTAGAAAATGTTTTTACCTGAGGTGTATTTTCAATCATACTAAGGTGGTTTAGTTTATTTCATAGTTTGGAATGAACTTACAATTCAAAGCTTTTTCTTCTGTGTTCTTTATTTACAATTCTTTATTTTTATACAAAATTCACAAATAAAACGTTTTTCTATCTCATAAGATTCAGATCCTGTTATAGTAAATTACTTTGAGAGAAAAAATGTAACAAGATGACTTACAATATGTCCAATAAGAAAACTCATTAAACATTTTTTTATTTATAAAAAAATGACAGACTAAATGCAAATCCATGAGTTTCACAACAGCAGGTGCAACCATGAATTGTGTACCTCCTTTAACTTGCATTAGTTTACGTAAGGCTGCTGATGACTACAACTTAATCCTTTTCTACAATGGAACACTCCTGGACCAACTTTTACACAGACCATAACACTGTTTTTAAGTCGCTCAAATAAATGGTGCAGTGTTAGGGTATTTTGGCAGCAAAACTTTTTCCTTGTTCTTCGCTTAGAGAAGGGACTTAAAGAGCTGAATTGGAAATGTTGATCTGAAGCAAAAAAAAAAAGGCAAAAGGGGGAAGAGCAAATAAGATAAATAGCAATTAACAATTTAAAGCCAATATCTTTTAATGGTGAAAAGTCCTCCAAATGTTGCTTATATCAGGAAGCCATGAATAGAGGACATAGTCAATGCAAATTTGGGAATAATTTAGCAATCTTAGTGGGTAAAACCTGATCTTAATCAAATAATATCTTGAGGGGATTGTGAGTGTTCTTCTGAGGACTGCCTTTGTGTCGGAGCAGGGGGAGGTGGTTGAGACGGGGCTATAGATGGAGGAGCATGGCCATCAGGTACAGGGGGGCGGACAGGAGGACCGTTGTACGGAACCATGTGAGGTGGAGGTGGCCCACTTGGAGGGAAACGTGGAGGGTACATCATCCCAGGGGGCAAAGGGCCCCACACTAGAAAGACAAAGAACCATAGTATTAGGAGAAGAATCCAATGTGTCCTTTGTAGAAAACCATAAACTGCTACCTGGCATAGGGGCCCCTCCTGGTCCTCTTGGCAGGTAATACTCTGGGGGTGGTGGACCATAAGGACCTCTACGAGGAAAGGGCCCATCCATTGGCCCTGGAGGCATGCCTCCCATCCTCAGAGCCGCCTCAGGAGGAGTCCTCCTTTCACCAGGAACTGGCTGTATGAGTCATAGGTATTTGTTTAAATTACAAAGACTTTAATAAACATATGATAACTGTCAGTGGACACAGATTACCTCTCTGAGGTCATGTTCACCAGGTCCCAAGCGGTTTTCTCTACAAGGCCCATCTGCAATATGTGTCTAGTTTTACAACATGTTCAAGAGTCAATTTCTGAAGTACATAAAGATGGCACACACCTGCCATGTCAGTAGGTGGTCCTGGTGGTCTGTTGCCTCTGAGTGGGAAGGGTCCAGAAGCAGGATGAAGGCCCATTGGCCCTGGAGGAGGTCTTCTATACATGGGCCCTCCTTGTTCAGGAAAAATGTAACCTGCAAAGAAAGTAGAGTTTTGATGTGCTTTTACTGGACCATTTCATAAATCATCAAAATGCAGATATGTTTTCAAATGCTATAGTCACTTTATTACTTTCACAATTATTCACAACAGAAACAAGCATTTACTAGATATTGGTATAGTGTTTACCTGGTGGGGCCATGGGTCCATGGGGCCCGGGCAGGGGCCCAGACATGGGCCCAGACATGGGCCCAGACATGGGCCCTGACATGGGCCCTGACATGGGCCCTGACATGGGCCCTGACATGGGCCCTGGTGGGGGTCCCCTACGATCTCTCTCCCATGTGGGGGAGATTGAACCACTATCTGAATGAGGACCTCCAGGACGCTCCGTCTCTCCTGATCCAAGTGGAGGCTCTAATGGACCACGCATCACTAAGGAGGAGAGGCCAAGGATCAAAGAGAAATATTATAGATATAACATTCATATGCAAAAAAACACAATACAATGCCATTGTGACTTTAATGCATGCTTACCCTTAAGCTTAAAAATTGTTCAACCATGCAACATGTCACAAGGCATGTCAACATGCTTTTATTATAATAGTCACCTCTCGGAGATAATCTATTGGGTGGTCCATCCATCAGTGTCACAGGCGAATGAAAGGCTCTAGTTTCAGATGCAGGTCGGCCTAATGGAGATGGCCCATAAGGAGATCTTTCTGCTAACAAAAGAAGGTACAATAATCAGGATCATATCCTTGAAATGTCTGATACTAAATGTAAACTAAATGTATAAACAGGAAAAATCATAACTGTACCTCTAAAAGGCAGCGGTCTGGCCAGACTATCCAAAGCGTATGGATCCTTTTCAAGGGCTTCTAATTTGAATTGTGTGTCTGTAAGTCTGTGGCAGGATTTAACAAGAACATAACAACCACACATTCAATTGACAATAAAAAGAAGTTAGAATATTTTCTTTAAAAAAGACTTGCTTCTGTCTGAGGAGGGCGTTCTCTCTTCTGATATCTGACAAATCTCTTTCTGCTGATCGAGCAGCCAACTTGAAAAAAATGTATACGATTAAAAACATGTGGAAGACATTTAATTTAGGTCATTCCTGTAGTATGCTCAAATAAAACAGAGATACTATACATACTTATTAGTACTGCACTGCACTTACCCAGTTATTATGAGCCTTCTTTTCGTGTGATGATATTTGAGTCGAGTATGACTGTTTAGTTTTCTCAAGCTCCTCCTCCATCTCACCTGCTCGTTGTCTATATGATACATTTTTACATGAAGGCCATCTGTGTACTTATTTACCAATATAACTTAAGGTATTCAGAACCATCATACCTATAATTATTGAGCTCTTCCATTGCCATGGCTATATTCTTATCAGCTTTGGTCAGCTTCTCCTCCTTCTGCAGTCGCTCTTTTTCTTCAACGGTCAGCAGTCTTACCAAACCAAAGTTATTTATGTTTTTCATGTTAGGATTTCAGATTGTTTTGTGTAGTGTAAATATACCTGTGCAGCTTGAGTTCGTTTTCCTGATACATTTCTGTCATAATGTGGAGCTTCTGTTGCAATTGTTGTACCTTAAGAATTAGATCAAATTTAAGCATAAGATTAAAAACATTATAATAAAAAAGTGGAAAAAAATGTGCAATTTAGCATGTTACCTGATCATTGTAGTGCTTAGCGTCAGACTGTAGAGATAACTTCTCACTTTCCAAATCCTTTATGCTTCCTGACACAGTAAATTTAAACATTAAGTGTACACAGTTTTATCTAATACATAACTCAATAAATATGTTTATTTTAGACACCTTGAAGATCTTCCTTAGCTTTTACTTCATCATTTAACTTTGCAAAAATCCGGTCCTTGTCTTCATCTACTGATTTGAGGTCTGCATTTAACTACAACAAATACAAGAAAGATATTGTGTTAATTACAAAAAGGATGAAGTGTTGACTATTTTGAACAATTTAAAACAGTATTTACACACCTTAGCAGCATGAATGAGTTTTTGGACTTTTTGGAGATGCCCCTGTGGATCTGGAATATCGTTTCTATTGGCCCCTTTACTTCCAGCTGTTCCCTTTAGACTTTCTCCCTCTCCTTCAGCTTCTCTGTCCTCAAGATCTGAATCCCATGCTTTCATTTGCAGCAGCCTATCTGTCAAAGACTGTAAACAGAAAGTGCAAACAAGGTATGACTATCTACTCATCAGTAAAGCATAGTAATTTTCTAGTCAAATACCATTATGCGTTCATCTTTTGTGGAAACATCTTGTAGCATTCCACTATGTGAATGTTCAAACCTTCTCATCTCTTGCTCTAACTCGCTCACTCGTTCTGCCCAACCTTCCGACTGCTGGCGTAACTACATAAGTAAATAAATTGGACATTTATTATAAAGTAAAGCTGAAGCATTATTGTTTAGTGACTGATCTTACATGCATGTTGTTCTCCTGTAGCAGGGATTTCTCCTCCCCAACTGTCTCCAGATTTCTCTGTTGTCGCTCACTGTTTATATTATACACCTTAAGAGTGGTTTGCGCCTACAAAGTGGGATTTTATCATTATATTGTGATACAGTATAAAATTAAAGTGTACAGTGAAAATAAGAGCAAGAAGCACCTCTTCCTCTTGTGCCTGGAACATTTTCATTTCCTCTTCACAAGTTTTCATGCTGTCTTTTAAAGCCATTATCTGGGAATTCCAAAAATATACAAATTTGATATTGATAATTATAATGATATCTCAAATCACCAATAAGATAATGAAAAAATCAAATCAAATTCAAGCTGATAAAAAAGCTGTTACCCTTTGTTCTTGTTCTAGTCTGGTCTCTCGTTGTCGATTCAGCTGGCCCTTCAATTGTTCAAGATCATTCTCAAACTCTCTTTTAGTATGTTCCAACTGTTTGGCTTTGGCCTAAAAAGAGTAATTCAATTGATGGACATTTCTGAATCAAGTAAACATTAGACATAAGTCAACACACTGCCAATGACATAAGAAGCCTTACCTCCAGCTGTATAGACTTTTGAGTTTGGGCTAAGACAACACTGTCTCCGAGTGAATCCGCTACTCCGTTATACTACAAGTGTAAGGCAAGTCTAAATACTTTCTTTGACTTATGAATTCAAAGCAGATTAAAAAAATGTAAATAACTGTACCTCTTGTTGAACTTGACTTAAGGTCTCAAGAACTTTGCATTTCTCCTCTAGTTGTTGAGCAACCTGTTCTGCCATCCGCCGTTCTTTACCTACAAATGAGAAGTACAGACAAAAAAAATTATTGAATACATTAATTTGTTTTCAGTAAGAAATTCAAAAGAAATATACAAGTTCAAAACACTTACTTCGATACATTCTGCTTTTGACCTGGACAAAACAAAACATTGTTATAGGTCATAAACATTTTGACATGTTTCAGATTTTGTACAAATACTTACAGAACTAAAACATCTACAGACACAAAATAACATTGTGACTAGTCCCACCAAGCCAGATATAATGATTGGTTCCCATGGTACTCCATAGAGGTCTGGTCCAGGTCTTATGTCGTCAGGCAGAGCGGATACAACCTGAAAACACAGAACAAAAGAAACTGTTGTTTACATAGGAGCAGGATCAAGTCCTGTTCAGTAATCCCTCATTTGTCTATGAGTGAAATGTCTTAGATAAGTTTTCAAATATATCTATCTACCTAACAGGATGTCTTAACAGGGCTGCTCAAATAGGCTCATTTTGACCTTAATGAGCAAGGAGAACGTTATTCGGTTACAATTCATTTGACAAATCAGCTTCTACCGCTAAGACATTTGACTAAATAATACCCCAACTTGAGAAGCTTCGCATCAAAGTAACTTACTGATCAAGATAAATTCTGATCAAGATAAATTCACGACATCAGAGAAACAAAACATTATGACTCAAATGACTCTACGGATCAAACTGAAGTGGTCCTTCTAAAAGACAATACCACAGTAGAACAGCATTACAGCTGACAAACAACCAGCTGGTTAAAAACTGACACGCAGATCTAGTTAACACATTACGTAGGACAACTCTGAGTAAGTAGTAAAACAAAAGAAACACATTTTTTTACGAGGAAACTCTAAACTATGCCTGTATCTCATGCTAAAACACATGACACAGTAATGCTACGTACATCCTTCACTTTCTCTACGGCAATGCTGTAGTAAGCCTCAGCCGTCGCCTGAAACGCCGTTGCTTTGTTGGCAAGTTGTTCACTTGTCTGAAGATCCGCCATATTAGCAACGTCTTAATTGTCAATACTAATAAGAATCTTCTCGTTGTCCATCATAATGGTGTCAGAAATAATGAAGCCAAAGCCATAGCCATAGCCATAGCCATAACCGGGTTAGCGGCGACTACTCATCCTTTTCACAACACTGACGCGCCAGACTGAACCACATTCTGTCGGGACATCGAAGGGGTGAACTACATCCAAAACTGCTACTAAGTCGCTTAATTAACATTGTTGATGTTTTTTCCAGAGAAAATTGAAGCCGTTTGAATATTGAAATAAAATAATGCCGTGAGTAGCAGATACATTCCGGCAACCTTTTTGAGATGGATTTCATGACAAACTATAGTAATCACCCCCGCTTTTGAGATGGTACAGTCCAACCCCGACGTCACACACGGGGGCGATTGCTACACTGCCACGGAGCGATTTGTGACAGTAACATGAGCAGGTGTCGAATAGAAATTCCATTTAAGTAGTTTTGTCAGTGATTTTTTACAATATACTTTCAATTGTTTGTTAGTAATATTATATTTAAAGTTCTCATACAGCATACTATTAATCATCAACCTGGCGTTTTGGCAGTTAGCTGTGGCCTAGGGCTCCAATGCTCAAAACAAGTGTGCTAAAAAAACAACTGTTGGTCCAAGCTCATTACTTTGGCCTAATCTAATGTAGCCAACGTTCAATATGGCTTCACTTACCGACACCATTTCATTCTCATCCATGGAGACACTCTGGTAGATTCACAAGCCCTCTCAAAACATAATTTATTCCCAGTTTCTCCTGTCACATTGGGTTGTCGTGTGACGCTCACACTGGTAATATCATATACCCAGCCTGAGCAAGGAATGTTAGTGATGTTATGTAGGAGCCTGCTTGACAACTGAGATGTGAAAGTCTCAGTGCAATACCTTAAAGACGCACACACCACTAATGCACATTTAACACATACAAATATCCAACATTTTATCCTTACCTGCTCAGTAAACCAGGTGGTGAGTCCCAACGTTGCATGAATGTGTGTTACTGCATCTGTTGCAATCTTTCCATGGATGTCCAAAATCGGATGCGTCTCTTCTTAATAGATACATGTCGTTTCAAAATGTTTTGTTGACAATGGATACGAAAACAGAAAAGATCTTACCTTCCTCAGTTTGGATATCTCTTGTACCATGTATTTCCTCCATGATTTCATTATTAATCTCTTTGTCTTTAACTTCTTCTGCAACAGAAAACAAACAAAGATTTTTGGAACACTTTGTGAGAAATAAAACATATATGACAAAAGTTAATGAAACAATACCTTGCTCATTGTTGTCAGTTTTGATCAGCTTAAATGCCTCTTTCACTTTTTCTAAAACTATTTCTAGTTTCTGCAGAGCTACAAGGGTCTTAGTGTTATCCTTATTCTCTTGAGCCGCCTTTTCACTTTTCATCAACGTTTCCATGTGGTAACTCAAAAGTCTCTCTATATCCGACAATATGGATAGATCTGCGTCATCTTCGCCCGTCGCTGTGTCAAGGCTGCCCAAAATGTAATCCAGAAATTGAAGCTTGTGTTCCCCAAACATGTCTACTAATATCACTACCTCCTCTGCATTCATGTAGGTGAAAATATTTCTGTAGTGCTGTGTTTTTGACTTGAGAGTGATCCCTCTGGGACTTTGTGCAATAGTAGACTGTGTGGACGGAGAGATCGTTGGTGAATCATCTATGGAATCATTCATATGTTTGATATCTTCTTCAACCTTAACGCTGACTTGCAACTCATCTTCATCTGCCGTTGCCTCTCCATTAGCTTCACTATTGACTGTAGTAGCAAAAAAATGTGCATTATTCAATAGCCCAAATGCTTCCTCTGTTTCACTTTGGCTTTCATCATTATTGTCTGAACTTGTTGTGGCTTCATTTAGTACTTTCTGTGAAGCAGCAACTTCTGTTTCCTCTTCAACGTTGTAGTCAGCAGTGCTGTCAGTGTTACTCATCTTACTTTCATCTATGTTTGGATCAACATCGTGACTTGACCATCTTGTATTTTTGAATGTGTCAGTGTTCTCTTCCTTAAAATCAGAATCAGCTGTTTGTTCATATAGTTCAGTAGTTGCAGACGGCTCAAATAAAGATCGATTGACGTCTTCATAAACGTTTTGCTCTTTTAGATTTGGCTTCTTTTCGTCTATATTCTCATCACTATTTTTGGAGTCTTCATCATCATTAGATAATATCTCCTGTGGTTCCTCGAGGCTTGCTTTAATATCAATATTTTCCACCACTGCAAGCTCTGGTATATCCTCCTTTATGTCTTCATAAATGTCAGTCTTCTCATCCCCATTTTCTTTTTCACTTGTCAGGTCATTTGTTGTATCTGGATTACTTTTCTGTATCAGATCCTCTCCTTCTGCGTTCTCCTCCACCTCACCCTTATGAGTAACTCGTGTTTCCTGATCCAGCTCCCATCCTTTTTCCTTAAATTCATCCTTCCTCTCTTCATGTGGTCCCTCGACAAATTCCAGATCTTCACGTTGCACCATCTCTGCACTACTCTCCCTTTCAACCACCTCCTCATTGTTGTTCAGCTCTTCTTTACTGGCTTTATCGTTGGTTTTCTGTTCACCATGTTCCTTAATTTGTCCTAATTCTTTGTCCACAAGTGTCTCCTCATCGCCATCATCATTCTTAACCTTGAGTTCGTTATGCGGCTCTTCAGTGTCCACAACATCCTGCTTCATTTCAATGACCTCTTCAGTCACGTCTAGTTTATCATTAGAAACGTCCTGAATGTCGTTAACCATCTTAATTGTGCTGGTCATTTCCTCGTGGTTCTCTTCGTCTCCTTGGTTATCTCGCATTTCCTGACCTGCGTTTAACTGTAAATTGTCCGTCTCACTAACCTTTGAGTCATCTAATTCCTCAACTGGAATACTATAAAATTCTGTCTCTGATATTTCAAACTTTGAAACACTTTGAGTCAGTTCATCCATCTGCGAATCTGAAATATTTTCTGTCAGTAAGTTAGTTTTTGCCTCTGTGACATAGCGTTCCAATTGCTGATCATTAATCATCTGAGAATCATAATCGGGTTGACTGTCACTTGAAATGTTTGTTTCTACATCTGTCTCGTTTCGATCCTTAAATACAACACTTTCAGACACAAGTTGAGAAAACCCACCTTGACTGGAACCTGCATCCGAGTTATGCAGGTCAACTTCCATGTCCTCTGGCTTTATTTCTGGATCACCGAGGTTACTTGCATGGCTTTGTACATCACTAATTGTTTCAGTTTTAGTGTGATAGTCATCATTTGATTCTTTTGCATGCATGATCGAGTTGGTGTTGGTTTCTATTTGTACAGTTTTCTCATCCATTACTTCTGGTTGTTTTAATTGTTCAGGTGGTGGGACGTTGGGAGGAGTATCTGATTCTTGTTCTGACACTAGTAAATCTTCGTTCACCTTGGCTTCATCTTTGCGAAAGCCCAGCATATTTGTGATACCAACATCAAACCAAGAACCTGATGTTTCCAACTCTTTCTCAGTCTCTTCAGATTTACCCTGTTGTGTAGAATCCTTATCATTCGAGCCAAAACCCAATGTACTTGAAATCCCGTTACCAATCCATCCCAGTGTCCCAGGTTCTTTGTCCTCTTCTTGATTAAATTGGTTGTTTTCAAAATCTAGAGCAATCTTCCGACTTCTGAATACCTCGCCTGAATCGTCTGCTTGCACGCTTTTGGTTTTGTCTTGCTCTTCCACTTCACTGCCTGAGTTGAGCCAGCCAGTCATTGTGGAGCCGAGATTACTAGAGGCTTCAGTGTCTTGACTTTCTGGTTCTTCGCCGCTTTCTTCATTATGTTTTGCTCCAAACCCTAACCACCCCGTGACTGAAGATGTGAGAGATGATGCATCCATTTCCTCTGCTGTGTCCTCTTTAAGGATATTACTTGAATCATCTGTCTTTACAAGCCCCCAAAGTCCTGTCACTGATGACCTGAGCCAAGAAGTTTCAACTTCATCTTCACTTTTGGTTTTTGCATTGACAGATGTTTCATGTGATCTCTCTGTAGAGCCTTGCACTGTTGATGGTAATGTTTGAGTAATTACTGGCAGAATGGTTTTGTCGTGATCATTTTGTTCATTTGTGTCGATTGGATAACCATTTTCATCCATACAGAAGAAATCGGATTGCTGTCAACAAAAGTCACAAAAATGGTGGACAGTTTGCAAATATACAGGTATGATTATCACAGAAAATACACTTACCTGTGTTTCTAGTACTTTCTCGGTGGTTGCATACAGTTCTTCTTCTTTGACGGCAGCTTTCGGAAAATAGCCAAATCGTCTATCTATCTGTTAAACAGGACATGCACATTGATTTGACTTAAATGGTAATTTTTGGTCTTATCAATTTTACTAATTATTTTGGTTATTTCAACCTACTTTGAATGTTGATAAAGATTTTGTGTTGATTGATATCATTGGTAAGAAAAAAGCTGTTAAGTTTCAGCAGGAACAGTAATTGCTCGAGTAAAATAATGTTTATGTGTAGCTTTTATTTTACATTATTTAATTAACATAATTAATGAAAGAAAATTGTGTGATTGTGTTATGAAATTAATATAATGTATCTATTCTGCCTTGATTTTAGATGATGTAGATGTTTAGCCACATATACTTACTGTGCCAGCCCAGAGGTCCTCTCTTCTTCCTGTCAGTTTTTGGTACACAAAGATTATATCTCCTTGTCGGAAACTCAGAAAGCGACAGTCTTTATTGTAGTGATCCTGGACAGCTTGTACTCTACTCATCCGACCTACATGAAAATTGATTAAAATTATATGAATATATGGAGGGGAAAAGTTGGAGTACCTACTTTCACATTCTGTATCTCCACAGATCTTGTAGTCAGACAACAATCCAAAAGTGAAATGAGTTACAGTAAAAAGAAATAGGAATACAGTCCAGTAAAGCATGGGAGCAGCCATAATCTCAGTGAAAGGATTTTCTTAAGGAAAATTGTCCATATGAACCAGTTGTTGGCGCAAATGGACATTGCCTCTGCCGCTCATGAAGTCAATGGTGAGTGAGAGAGCACAGAGATAAGATACAAGGGTTGTATGGGATAATTATTAACCAAAAGGAGCTAAAAAGGCATTGGATGCAGACAGTTTGTACTTTATTATAGAAATTAAAATACAGTGTATATGTATAAACATTACAACGAAAAAAATATCAGGTTTAAAATTATAGCCTATTTACATTTACAACCTTAGCCACACAAGTTACGTCGCTATGGTAACTAGTAAGCGACGCAGAAATTGTACGTAATCAATGTGCGCGGCAGCGCGCAAAAACAAAAATGGCTACGTTTTCACGTTTGTAGTAGATAAATATTGTCTGGAAAAGATCATTCTTGGTGAACAAAAGTGATCAAAATGAAATCGGACGTAGAAGAGCTAATGCCTAGACTCCTACCAGTGGAGTTTAGAGAGATTAACGAGAAGGTGGATTTAAATGGACCGCCACGAAACCCACAAGAATATCTGCGACAAGTCCAGTACGATTTGATACCATGTGCATGCTGTATTTTACTATTATAAATATTTGTATTAATCTTGTGGGTTACAATTATTTTGCATAATTTGCCCCATGTCTATGTTAAGGTTGGAAGCGTCAATGTGCCCTGATGTGGTGGTAGCCCAGATTGATCCCAAAAAACTGACCAAGAAACAAACGGTTAACGCATCGGTAAGTTTTGACTCGCGTGGCTTTCTGCGACAGTCCACCAGCAGTGAAGGTGTACGCGGTTGTTTTATGCTCTTCCAGGTACCAAACTGTCACACAGCACCTAAAGGATTTTCCCCCAGTGTCAGCTGGCAGCAGAGGCAAGTTAGTACCTTCTCAAATGTCAGACAGGTGAGTAAGACAATGTAGCCATGTCTGGTACACTCAGTATTTTGAAAGTTTTAATAGAAGCAAGTCTTATTTTTAGAGCATCGCCAAAAACAGGATACACTGGAGTAGTCAGACTCTTGATGACAATGTGCTCATGGTAAGAATACATTTTCCTCAGAGACCTTATTGTTGATTTTTGTTCAACATATGATTCATTTCTCGTGTGGCACAGCCCAACGTTACCGATGAGGATGGCTGGAGGAGGTTTTGTCTGGGGAGGAAACTCTGTTTAGGAACATCTTTCAATGCCGATGCAGACCCCGCTCCTGAACTTGATTATAGCCAGGTAAAATGATGTGTGTATATATATATATATATATATATATATATATATATATATATATATATATATATATATATATATATATATAAAGTTAAAATCAATTTAACTTTAATTAATGTCAATCAGAATGTAACCAAGCTGACTATTTTGTATAGGTGGGCTTCCCTCCATTCCTTAGCATTGTCAGCAGGCTCAATCAGGTACTTGCCTTGGGGAGGGCGATATTGACAAAAATTTATATCTCAATACATTTAAAATTCAATTATTCATAAGATATGTCAACCCAACAATCCAATCACCTTATACACTTATTTGAAATGTTACAAGCTTTTTCATTTTTAATCAGCTCTTTTTGAAGCATTTTACTCATCAATGTTCAAATTTTGCATATCTTCAGATCAACCTTCATATTATCTAAATTTGGATATATTGCCAACCACCAATATAGCCATGTTTAATCACAGCCAAATGCTCATCTTAATTGTTCATATATCTGTTAGTCAACAGTATTGTTGGTGCTTGAGATTCTTATTAATTGGTTTGAAGAAAAAGAGTTTATTCCGCATTTGGTGAGTTTTTTTTTAAATTGCTTTCAATTGCATGAATGATATGAAATACAATTTCAAGAAACGCATGTACATTTGAAGGGCTAATAGTGCTTATATTTTAGGGCCGCTGGTTGTATGCACTATTGGCCTGTTTGGAAAAGCCTCTGATACCTGAAGCTCACTCCTCTATTCGACAATTGGCGAGAAGATGTGCACAGCTTCGAAGCGCATTGGTAGGGTGCAAACAATTCAGACCATTTGTGTTACAAAAATATATACAAATCTGTGCTTTTATTTTTTACTTGACAGGAGAGTGAGGATGATGAAAACCTACCTGCTCTCAATCTTCTTATTTGCCTTGTTGCCAGGTAATATTTTTTAATGAACAATCAGGTGACTCAGTAAAGTACGGAGACTCAGAACTCCCAAACACGTTCTTAAACATCTGCAGTATCATGTTTTAACAAGAAATCTTAGACAAAAGCCAATACCTTCGGTTAGTAAAGTTTACAATACATACTTAAGCGGCCTGTGTCCTCATTTTCATCCTGTATGCTTTTCTTCTGCGTTGCTGTGGTCCCTCATTTTACATTTGATATTTCATAATGATTTCTTATATAATTAAATATCCCCCATGAAAACTGTCATGAAATTTTATAAGATAAGATAATCCTTTATTGTCCCACATGGGGAAATTTCATTGATGCAACGCAGGTAGATACAGAGGAAAAGAACAGATCACTTATAGGAAGTTTGAAAAACACTCAGTAGAAGATTTGTGATGTATCATGTAATTTCTTAACTTTCCTGTTTAAAAAGTGATCCTGTCAATTTCATATATACCGGTGTATATATACTAGGGTAGCAATGTTTCAGTAATTAAGCACTTTTAATGTTTTATTTTTCTGCAGATACTTTGAACAAAGTGACCTCGCAGACCACCCAGAATCTGAAATCTGAAGAGCTCAAAAGCAGCATTTGACCTTGTATGTCCGAGGGCTGCCTATTTTAATCTGGCTCCCTACAAGTGTTTGAGAATTGTTACCTCTAGTTTTTTTTAATTGTCTTAGCCGTGGAACGTGTGTCTGCACTGGTGTCCTAAATAAATTACAATAAATTAAAGAATTTGATGAAATAACCAGTATTTTAAAGAAGTGATTTTAACTGAGATTTTACAACTATGATCCTGCCCTCCGCTCCGCCACTTTCCTGGATTTGAATATGGTTCCTGGGGGTATTGGGTATCCACAATATTCAAATCTAGATGAATAAATTCCATCTTTGATCCTGATTGATTTTCAAGAGTCAAATTATTATACAGCATTATAGTGATCTCATCTCACGTCAGATTAAAATTTTGAAGATTTGGATAATCGTAAATTTTTCTCTGAATTCTCATGTAGACAAGTACATTAAAATCCATCCATCCATCCATTTTCTACCGCTTGTTCCCTTTCGGGGTCGCGGGTGACTGGAGCCTATCCCAGTGACTTGTCATTGAAAGACATGAGCTCATTCACTAGTCTAATTGGAAGGGGAAAATCTTAGTCTTCATTGTTCAGGATTTTCTCTTGGTTGAGGGAGCAAAATCCCTCACCGGTGACATCAACAATCTAAATCATGGCAGCATGGTTAGATTCTTGTTTGTAGTTCAATTTGATTTTTACTGTAAAACATGTTCATAAGGATTTTAGAAGATTCCTTGTATTGCTGTGATTAGTTTCACATAAGTGATTTTAAGCAGCTAGATATTTACAATATTCTACCTATTGAAAATAGGCCTGCTCCCGCTTGTCTCGTTGAAATGCTCTGCATCAATTCCTCTTCTTGATCCTTTTGGCAGGTAACATTTTTGATCCAGTTTTAAATTATGTAATCAGATCAGAAATCCAGATAATTTTTTATCTAAATTCAAAGCTTTGAAATACTGGCCCAATTTATTTAAAACAAGATCAATAACATTTTATACACAGTTACATTAGAACTGTGCTGTAGGCTTGATATATTGACAAAACAAAACATTTACCAGCACTTGATCTTTAATTTGAAGCCGACAAGTCAGTTAGTACAAAAAAGAAAAACAAGGGCATATAAACAAACAAGTTTTGACATCCAGATGTGAATAGTTAAAATGGCAACGCCATGTACAGTTTAATTACTTAAACGTCTCTGGTACCATGTTTAAACGGGCAGATTGGATAACAAACGATAAACATTGTAAAATCCTGGCTCCACATTATCATGTGGAAAACTGCCGCTTGAAGTCCTAATCCAAAAAGGACAGGGTATTCCAACAAGCAAAACTGGGATTAAGTGACAATTGATTATTGGATAAAACAAAACAAAAAACCACAATGATGTTGGTAGATTTAACAGATTCTTTAGAATGTTTTCTTTAAAATTTGAACGAGAAAAACAAGTTTAAAATATTATAGGTCAACTGAAAGCTTATAGTGCCATGATGATCAGCGCCTTTTGTCTTTCCTATCTTTGTCTTTATGCTCCCTATCGCCCCGTGAAGACCTACCCCTCCCTTCCTCACTTGTCCTCTTCCTCCTCTCCTTGGACCCCTTTGAGTCCCCGCCTCCACTTCTGCTACCTCCCCTCTTCTTTCTGTCTTTGCCTTTCTCTGACAGCTTCTTCTTGCGTTTACCACTGTCGCGACTACGGCTTCGGCTGCTACTGTTAGAGGATGAGGAAGAGGAGGAAGAGGAGGAGGAAGAGCGGCTGGATCCAGACGAAGAGCTGCCGCTGGAGGAGGATCCAGAGGAGGAAGAGGAACTCCTGCTGTGACTGCGGCTCTTTCCCGAATTCTTTTTCTTCCTTCCCCTTCCGCCACTCTTTTCCTTTGTGCCCTCAGGAAGAGTTGTGTTGGTGGGTTCTGCTGTGGGCTCTACTGTGGGTTCTGCAGTGCTCCCTGTTGTGCTCTCTGGTTCTACATCCTGTGGTTGTACTTCTAAAGCCTGGTTGACACCAGCATCACTGGGTCCTTCTAGACCAGGTATGGTAAAAAACTCTACCTGAGATTCAAACTGTAGAGTTGCGCCTGATGAGGGCTCCTGTGTCTGAACTGTTCCTTCATCAAGGAAACTAGGCAGCTCACATGTATTTTGGGTTTCTTGGTTGACAGCAGGTACTTCAGGCGATGGAGAGACAGCCCTCTCATGTTGTAGCTCACCCAGTTCTGTTTTTACTTGTGAATCTTCCCTTTCCTGACATTCAGAGACTGCCTCCATTTCTGATTCTGGACTAGCATCCTTGTTACCTAGATCCTCCTGCTCCTTTTGTCCATCTGCTGTCTGCACTTTATTTTGCACCGCAGTACCCGTCTCACTAACCTCCATAGCCTCTTCCTTCTCCTGCTCCCCTCCACCCTCCCCATTGTTCTTCCCCTCATCTGTTTTCTTATCTATCTGGATTTCTTCTTCCTCCTCTTCCTCCTCCTCATCTTCTTCCTCCATCTCGGCTATGCTTTTGTTACCCCTCACCTTGACTACCTGACCTGCTGGCTTACCCTCAGCTGTGTGGTCCATTCCTGCGATCACTTTGGTGCCATCCTGGTCGCGGTTTAGCTGGCGGCGTGGACGAGACTCCATCTTGCTGATGTGTTCGGCAAATGCCTGACATCGCTCTTCAAAAACATCTGTAACAAAACAAAATTAATAATTCATCTTTTTGGTGTGGTAGAAGTCCATTAACTGTGCTAATCTGAATAGCTACAAACCGTTAAGTTTCTTGGTGGAGTCATCGAGGAGTTTGTGTGTTGCAGAGCACATTTTTCCAGGCATGTAAAAAATGTGAGGCTTTGTCTTAGTGCTTATAAATTTTACCAGGCGGTTATTGTGACTTGTCCACTCCTCTTGCTGTAAAAAGATAGATTTTAGACAGACCCCCCCTTTTTTTTTGATCAGTGAACATATAATACCTACCAGCTGAGCCAATTCAACTTTTTGTTCCAGCAATCTCAGCTCAGTCTGTTTGGCTCGTCTTTCTTCAAACAGTTCTCTTTTTTCGGTCTCCACCTTTTTCTTTTCAGCTTCTGCCTGAACTTCGAGTTTTTGCTCAATCTCTGAACGCCTCTTTTGCTGTTTCAATTAATGTAGACATAAGTTGTGAACACACTAGATGGACTTTAAAAAAAGTGCTAAATACTCTTACCTTATCTGTACAAACATTTGACTCCTGTTTAAATTTCTGCAGGGTCCCCATAAGCAGGCCAAACATACGCCGATTCCTGGACACAAATATTGCATGTCATTGCTTGGCAATTGGCAGAGGCGGAGCCAGACATTCTAAACATCCGGGGCTTAGCCCAAAAAGAAAGGAAGGGGGTTCATTTGGGCCAATATGATGTGGTTTTAGTGCAGTTACAGACAGTAACCCTCCAAAAGGCAAAGGCAGCCTTTTTGCCTTCTGAAAGAGCTCCTCCCTCCAAAAAAAAAACGTTGAACAGAACAGCAGAGGTGGCATTTAGTTACATTTACTTTTTCAAGAAATTGTACATCTTGGTGTTCTGATTTAAAACAACCAGTGACAAAACAAATATGAAAAACTTTCTCCTGTCAGGACTCGCACTCACAACCCTACCGTTCAATGACTGACACTATGCTGACTGGGCTAGTGATCACGCTGTTGTGACAGTGACTGTTTAAAATTAGTCTGATGTTTGTAGAAAGTAAAAGTCAGTCTTACCTTTAGCAGCCTCCTGCCTCATGAGCTGTTTGTCCTGAACTTTATCTGCTTTAGCTTTGTAGATGAATAAAACCTGAGCCACTGCTACAACCACAATGAATTCATGGTTTGAACGATCATGTGCTGTTGTCTATTCTACGTTAGATAAACATGTTCTGAGTGTCTTTTTCCAGTTGATCTGCTCTTATTTATGCCCTTCACTTTTTGCAAAACATCAGTTAAATGATGTAGAAAAGGCCAAATTGGTCAGATTGCATGACATGCTGTAAACGTGCACTTTCTACGCTCCCGCCCACTTTCTACATGCAGCCAATCATACATCAGTTTAACAAAAATAACCAATGAAACGAGTAAAGAGAATTGAAGCCACTGCTGGATTCGAACCCTTGTCTCTTGCGTCCTAACCCAACGCTCGACCTGTTGCGCTAAAGCCACTTAGTGACGTCACGACACATTTTTAAACGAAGATCCGGGGCTCAAGCCCCAAAGCCAGGGCCTGGCTCCGCCCATGGCAATTGGTACTAAAATAACTAGAATTGTAGGATAAATATTACCTCTGTTTGCCCTTCTCATCAATTGTTTGATCTTGAATGAGGTCTCGGCGTGTTCTCTCCTTGGAGGTAGCTACAACTGACGACTGCAACGCTGGCTGCACAATAAAAAATAAACGATGTGAAAAAAAACTCAAATATCAACTGAACAGTACAATACACAAGAAATACTTTTTTGACATCGTCATCATCCTCAGCGTCGCTGTCGTTGCGCATTTCTCTCCGGGCCCTCGTGTCTCCTCCTCCTGCCAGCCTGAAATATACAGCAAAAATAAATTAAAAAAAAAAACCTTTTGACATTGACCTTCAGTTTGTCAGACGGGGTGTATTTACCTCATAAGAGCTCCAGTTATGTCCCTCTGCTTGGCAGGGGGGCCACCTGTGCCTATATCGGAGAGACTGCGTCTGAAAACATACCAGAAACAATTATCATCCAAGATGCTTAAACTATCACCTTAAGAAATAACGCATTATAAATAACAAATTGTTCTGTTCGCATTACGCTTTATATGAAATTTCCTTGGGAGCAGGTTTAGTTTTACCTGAGTAAGTTGATTCCTCTGCCTCTACCTCCTCCAGGGCCTGCCAGGGGACCGCCCACCCGACGGAGCTGACCTGGTCTAGGAACAAAAACAGAAATTAATAATAAATCTAATAACTTAGAGATAAAAACTAATGGGTTTGACGCGCAATCACAAGTCTTCATCAGTCCCAACCATCGACTGTATGTCCTCCAAGGCCCGGTGCGCACGTCACCTAACGGGGTCCACGTACACTTCACCATGGATTAAATAGTTCAGGGGTACCACAAGTCCACCATTGCTCTCGACACTCTAATAACACGTACATAGTTGTAAAAATGAAAGTGCTAATAACACATCAGAGGTAGACACAGCACCAACAAGGAGCCAGTGTTTGCTAACTAGCCTGAGCTAACTCCATCATGTCACGCTGGTCACGTCGGTGTTGCGTTTGCACAGAGCACCACGCGAAACTAGAGATGTCCACACAGAAATATGGCTGGATTACCTTGATTCATTTGGGTCTCGTCCAGTCAATTTGCGAATATTATCATCCACACTTTTCAGGCTTTCTTTCGCTTTTTCGAGCTGATCCTGCAAGCTCCGCACGGCAACCGCCATCTTGATTTTGGTTAGCGCCAGTCACGTCACGTGTGCATCTTCTTCTACACGCTTCTTCTTCTTTCGTTTCGGGGACTAGCGGCCCTTTCACGCCCCCTGCAACTTATTTTTCATAATAATTCAATTTGTGGCGCTGTGGTGGAGGAACCTGCAAGCCGAAGAGACAGCAGGTTGAAGCCAGCAGTTTCACGCGGTGGTTTCACAACACACGAACAACCTGTGTAAGTTAAGTGGATGAACATAGTCAAACCATGGATCTATTGGAGTAAAACAGCCACACTTGTCCAAATGTCGAACGCAAATTACTGGTTGATTGACTCCAGATAGTGAGTAAAAGTTTCTTTATGGGTATAAAAATTTAAACAAGATTGAATTTTTTTTTTGTGACGTATTTATGTATTATGACGTCACTTAACGTAATCTAAACCAACCAACCAAAGTTTTCGACTCTCGTCCAAGGGTCATTCTCAATTATGTGCAGCTAGTCTGAGAACTCGGATACCTAAACCCTGCACCGGGGCGGAACCTCCTGATAACAGCCGGTCCCGTTTTTTGTTTTTTTTGCTCACGAGTTTTACCTGAAACCAATGTTCTTTGTTTATTCTACCAGCCCTGGACTGGGCCTCATCTCTGAGTACCTGTTTAGCATCAGAATGTCCAGGACTGATGCCACCTTATGGCTTCAAAATGCAGCTGTGCACTGCCTGAAGATTAAATCTTAAACCTCGATTTCTGCTCAAAAAGTGATTATCTTTTTATTTTGTTTAAAAAAAAGGTGTGGCTTTAAGCTGAAGATGCACGGCGTTCTGTGGTCCTGAATTAGCGCGTCTGTGTTAAAGCATTCTTTAATGCAGAACACTCAGCAATCTTTACTTATTTTGCATAACGTGAGTGGAATGGGTCTGACATATTTAAGCTTGTGCTCGTCTAACATTCATTTTTGGTTTTATTTCACTGAATAATAAATATTTAACAGTGAATAAACTGCAAGTATATTGTATATAGTGTTACATTGTTTGTATGCAGATGAAATATGCAGAGCCTTGTGATAGATATACACTTTTATTCACAGACTAAAAGAGCATTCATTCCACAGACTCAGATCAACATCCAGCAGGTTGACCTCCCGCATGTCTTTGATTCATAAACTTTACAAGGATGGAGTAGGTTATGTGATGTACCAACATAGATCAACTCTGCTTGCCTACTGAAAAATATTCAATCCCCTGTAGGCACATTCATCTTTAAAGAAAAAAACAAGAAGAGATAAATAGAAGTTGAATCTTCCCAACTGTTTTAAGTATAATTGAAACAAATGTGTGCACACAATATGCGGACCAACCAACTAAATGCGGTTTAACAGACAAGTTGAAAAAACTACCAGGTGGTGTCGTCAGAAACATGTCATGGACCATTTAGAACTACAAACTCAAATGGGTTCTCTAAAAGAAGAATTAAAGAATCAAAGAACTGTGATAAATTAATCTTAACATACTTAAACATAAGTTTTGAATATGAACATGTGACATGGTAAAACTATTTTGGTAAAAAGAAACAAAGTTAGAAATTCATTTGCCTGACATGTGTTGCATAACAGTACATTTTGATAATGCATTGCTGATAGTTATACAAATATGCGCTGTGCAAGCTTCACATATCTATAGAATGTAGACTTCTTGTTCTATCCATGGTTCTTGAAGAAGTGGCCGGGCGCTGTCAACCCTGCTTGTTCCCCGTTGTGGCCATTAGTAAAACTCTTATTGCAAACGATGTTGATTAAAACAAATGCACACCATTCGTACCACAATGAAACTGGGGCCATCTAACCAGTCTCACAGAGACCAAGAGCCCGTTGTCATTACTCTTGCTGGACTGACCAAAATAAATAATTTTAAAAGTATAAACTGAAAAAAAAGAAAGAAAACTATTATCATAAGGCCAAGTATTGTCATTGCAAGATCTTAATACTGTGTCTTGTGACAGTAAAACTATAATAAACAAACATGTGGATTATATGCATTCCCTTTGCATAGTGTCGAGGCTGGGCTAGGCAAAGCCCAGTATGCTGGACATGGTATTGGTCAACGCCGTGCATACATAACCTACCTCAAGATATTTATATCATTCTGAATAACAAAAAAGTTCTGTAAGCATTTACAGTTCTGGTTTTGTAGCAGTTGGGTTCCACGTCTTTGTTAACATAATCAAAACCAAGGCCTCCTTGTTTGAGTAACGTTCCAGTAACAAATCTTCTGAAATACTTTGAGGGTTTCTTACTTGCTTACAGTCCTTTAGAAGACAGTTAAAACAGAGTTTGAGCAATGATTGACCAATTAAGTCTGGTTTTACAGACACTGATAGGACAATGCTGCTTTGGTATCCATTATCAGTTTATGGTCTTTAGATCTAACAAAACCCTCATACGTTTATCACGATCAACAGTTTTCAGTTCCGGTCAACAGTTTCAGATGGACTACATCAGAGACCAGCTCTTAGAATTCAAACGGCCTCAGGGAATTTACTTTGATTTCATTCTTTTCATTTATATATTTAAGACAGAAAATGAATATCTGCTGGTGTGATACTATAGAATAAGTTTTATTTCTAAACAACGAATAAGAAATAACAATGTTGTACATAAACCTGCTGGTCTCCAGAAGCATTTGTATACCTATGGATAGTGGGCAAATGTCTCCATATTCAGTTTCTCCTTCATACATTTCAAACCAATTGTAAGACCAACTTGAGTGTATACAATAGTATACACACATTTGCACAAGCAGAAAATAGTTGCTTTTTTCTCTCAGATGAAGCTTTCCTAGTGTACCAGACACAAGAGTTACAAAACTGACCTCTGGAAGTTGTGTTAAGACAAAGTAAACAGAAAATACATTGAAAAGACCAGCTTTATAAGAATCACTTTTGAATTATTGTAGCTTTCCTCGCTCCGTCTAGTTATTGTCATTTCCGCTTACCCTTTTCACAAACCATGTATATACACCGGTACGCAAGGTCTAAATGCAGAGCATACAGCCCGAGTAATCTCCATGTGAAATGTTCTGTTCCTAAACCATTTCTAGCAGCAATTACTTTACAGCATTAAAACCGGAACCAAACACCTGCCGATTTCATGCACTCTGGCTTTATAGTGCAAAGCCGTTGGTTACATGGCTACCATGCAGTAAATATGATTATCTCGGAACAATTCAACTCGGCATAAAAACTTCGCTTTGTGTCAAGTCCCGGTATTTTCAAGCACTCCTTTCCTCATATTCCTTCTGGATTCCACTTTACATTCACCCACTCATTAAAAAAATAAGGACCAGAATAACTATGGGTTTTTGCATGCTAGTACCGGCTCTTGAATTGAACTGCACAGAAGCTTTGTGTTTAAGCATAGTGGTGATCATATGGTTTAGGTGAACTCATCCTGTAGTAAAATAACAGGCAGAAGAGCCCAGAATGTGGCAAACATTGTACACTGATCTGTATTTGGAACCAAGGGAACAACCTCCAGTCCAGTTTAGTACAGTAGAGTGGGAGCAAGCAAAGCCAAGGTCAGTGAGTATTTGAATATGACCTTGTGAAAACAGAAGGGAGGACAAGAGAAAGCACAGGCTCCTGCTAGTCCATGCACCGGCAGTTCAGACAGACCAGCGTCTTTTTCAATACGGTCTTTGGCAGCCTAAACAACAAGGAGAACAGATCCAGTGACTCCTTAGCTATTGTTATCGTCATCCTCTTTTCCAAAACAAACTTAATCCTGAGGATAAGCCATTTCTGTTCATGCTTCCTGCTGCAGATACACAGAACACTAGAGATCTGTCTGGGTCAGTCATACGATTTTAGTTGTATAATTAACACACAAACTATTACAATTTGCAAAGACAACACAGGCACACTGAAGACTGCTTAAATATTAATAGTTATACAGTGTGAAAGAGTAACTATTGTAACTAAACAAGGACTACACACAGGCCAACATTTTGAAAAAAAAAAAAAAAAAAGTTTAAAAAGGGTATATAGATGCTTTTAGGCACACATCGGGTCATGTGATCTAGCTTACGATTAACCCACTGACACTGTAAGAAAGTAACATTTTCTCTGATCAAAGATAAAAGCAAATTTAAACAAATGTTTTGCTTTCATCTACAGTTAGCCATTGTTGCTCCTTAAAAGTTTAACAGGCCAACATGACCTTGTAATCCTGGGCAAAGTTAAAAATCAAAAGGTTGTTCTTTTAAAAATATGATTTTAGTCATCTCAATACAGCCATATACCCAGATCCTAAAAACATTGCTTTTGTGACGTTCAGATCAAAAATAGAAGGGGGAATTGTTAAAACGTGTGTGTCATCGACAATACAGCTCCAGAAATAGCCACAGGTGGTTTCAAAATAACTACAAGAACCAAAGTGCTTTAATCCTGAGATATAGACCAAGGATTTGAGATTATAATGGCGAAACAACTGTGGTCCATGAAGGATCAGGTAAACGTCATAGGCCCAACAACAAGAACAGTTCATGATGAACCAAGAAAAGTGCTGGCGCATGTAAATACCCTCGATCAATAGCAGCCTCGATATGGACCATTATATTCCAGCCCAGACCCTTAAAATCACCATGTATATCGCATCACCAGTGAATGTGGTCATTCTGAGGACCAATTGGTAAGATAAGATCCCTGCTCAGAAAATGTCTTTGTAAAGTGTGTTATCAAAATCTACAGTCACACACTATAGCGTCAGATGGCAAAATACTTGGCCCAATCATTCCCTGTTGTGACATCAACATTTGGTAACTCAGCAAGTATGTCTGTGGCCTTGACAAAGACTTTAGTTTCCAAACATGTTGGCTTAGACTTCTTAAAAAGATGCACCTGAAAATAAAAACGTAGAACCCTCAAGGATTACATTCAGTTGTTTCTGCCAGCAATTGGGCCCAGCATTTCAACCATCTAAAACATGGATTTTCAACCCCTCACAAAGCCCCAGAGCACAAAGCCACATGGGGATATAAAACATGTGCAATGAGCACTCTGCCATTCTTGACCTTAATCTTTGAAAACAAATGTATGATTAAGTTAGTAAACCCTCAAAAGTGGAGTGAGGTTCCCTCAAATGGCAAACTAAACATCACAACACCAAGCATTCAGAAAACAAGGGCTTTTGAAAAGGCAACAGTGACTGAAAATAATATTTTTGCTTTACATTGACTCATTCACATAACCTACGGGACAACATCACTTCATTGTTATGGTCATAGTGATTTTAAAATCCTACCTGAGACTGATGACAATAACCTACAAGTCACAGAAAAGAGCCCCATGACTGAATGCCATGTTGTGCGGAGTCTTGGCCATCGGTGAAACATGCAACGTTTAACCCTGACTGCTGGCGGTAGATATTATGACTATAAATTGGAGTAAAATAAAACTAAAGCACCCTGACAAACAGACTGGCCAACAGAATGATAAATAAGTTACATTCAGTGCATCCTTTTCATTGTCCTTGTTGTCTCTGTAGAGGAAAACAGGTTTGGCTGTGCTGCTGCTGGTATGTACGCAACATCTTGGTTCAAAATGTTTGTGTTGTTTTACCACAGCCCCCTGAAATATCTGGAACTCTGGGTTCCACTAGACATTATGTATGGCAATAGGAAACAAAATGCCATTTCTATTCACATGCTTTGCATTCCAGAGATTAACTATACACAATGTTTTAAGTGGATGCCCACAATGGCATCAGAATATAATATAAACACTCTGAAATAGTAACCTGTCAAAATATCTTAACCTCTGGAGGATACCACTGATGTATCACCAAGTATACAAAATATATGTAAATATATCAACTTTTAACATAATAAAATAAAATAGGGGAGAGTTGTACAGTGAAGGGGGCATTGAGTAGTTTAGAATTTGGCTTCAAATGTCAGTCAAAAGAAAAGAAGAGGTTCCACCCTTAGTCATCATAAGAGCAGTTGAGAAGGTTAGCAGGGTGGGAAGACTAGCAGCAGGGACAGATACAGTATCTGAACTCCATCAGCAAAGATACACTTGGCCTTTAAATGCTACTGAACAATGCTAAAATCCCAGAGTCATGGACAAAACATGACTGTAGCCCAAAACTACAGTTGCATCATTGGCCATGGGCAGCTAATTTATTGTATAAAATTCCCACCCAGCAGACATTTTCTCAACAAGACGACAAATAAAAGAATGTGCTCCGATCAGATAATCCAAGCAGTTGGAGTACAGTAAGGGTATATTTACCTCTTAGAGAAGATTTTAAAAGACTGACAAATGCCAAAAGATTGAACTAAAGCGCTCGTCCCCTGAACTTTTAGCCCCTAGTATTCCATTCATGATCATTTAGCAAGTCTGCCATGACTTCACTGTGGGCAGGATAGAAATATATGCAAATACACACATCTATAGAGGCAAAGAAACCACCACATATGAATAAGGATTAGAAGCAGAGCAAAAGTTAATAAAATATGTTGCAGAAGTTAATAAGGTGAAGCTCCATATAGTACTTGTGAACAAAACCAGACCAGACTGACTATGCCAGTAAAGTCAGAGCAAAACACTGAATGGTAGTCAGTCAGCTGACATAACGGAAATAAATAACAGCAAAATAAAACCAAGGGTGTTTAACATCTGCTCTGAACAAAGATTTGAGGTCTGATCTGACTGAGTTTGGCCTGGTTTTGACACTTGTTGGCTATTCTAAGCACATGTTGCCACCCTGCCTACATGCCCATGCTAAAGGCATGCACCTCTTGGTGAAAATGTTGGGTGGGTTCAGATAAAACCAGGTTTGAATCCAGACATGGGTGCCAGACGCGTCCAAGGCCCAGTGACACTTCTTTTACCAGATTATGAACCGGATCACCTTCCATGCACATAGACTGGTCAGGGTCAAAGTCGATGCTTTCCTCAGACACCGTCAGGACCTGAAGGCTGGATCCTCGCAGGCGAGAGATGGCTACTAGGTTATGAGACCATACAGTGTAACCTTTGGAGAGAAAGGGGAGAAAATGCATGCAAGGTCATGTTCAAGTAAGTATTTTATTATCAAGAAAGCATACAACACTAAAAACTCACCATGCAAGACCAATGCAGCCAATTTAGTACACCTCCAAGCCAAGAGGACCAAGGGGTCCTCATTGCGATTCACGCTGAGATCAGGAAAGTCAGGGTCGTCTCTCAAAAGAAGAAAATGAGTCAGTGTTTTGTTGTACTGGTGAGAAATGAGCTCCAAAGTGGCATCAGTCACAACGGTGCTGTAGCTGTCGAGGTGGAGACGCTCCAAAGGGAGACTGGGTTTAAGGACCCGAAGGAGCTCTGTGCTGACGACTTCAAGCGCCATGATGTAAACTCTCAGATTGGTGCTAACACGGACCTTTTTGGAAACAAACAATTATATTAGGATATTTTCAATCGAGGAGGGTAAAAAATAAACAAATCCTTACTAGTGCCTTCCAGTCATCTTCTGTAGCTATCCCTTCTAATGGTTTAAATTCTAGGGCAGCGCCGTTGAGCAACAGCGAGAGGCGATGCAAAGGAGTGCGACGTGGAGATGCCAATAAACCACAAAGCTCTGATGTTAAATCTGAAAAATCCAGAGCAATGGACTGAAGATTTGAGAGCCGACCCAACTCTGACGGCGAGATCAGTGGTCCTAAGGACAAAAAATATATAAAGTAAACTATCTACTTTTAAATGTTTTAAGGTTTTCAGATAAAATAAAAGTAAAAAAATAGCAATGTCAGTGCTTTTACAAACCAAGCTGGTGGTCCAATAAACTGAGGTGCTGCAGGGTTTCAGCTGAAGGGTTGGACAGACAAGCTAAAGAGCTGGGGGTTACCAGACCAAGCATGAAGCTACATGAAAGCCACCGGAGCTGCCGGCTATTGGACAAAAACTCCATGAACAATTGCTGGATTCTGTGGGGCAGAGCATGACATCATAATGAGCTGAGCAAAGAATGACCATACAATCATTGTACTTAATTACACCTGAGGGTCAGGGTTGTCAAAGGGAAATCAAACAGCGCACTCAAGCAAAAACGGTACATCACAAAGAATATACAACGTTGATTTGTCTAAACTTGTCTGTCATATTCAATTAGAACAAAGACTGCCCATCAATAGCTTCTGAACAGGTATTGTATTTGCTTACTCGTTGATCTTTTTGTCCCCTTGCTCAATTTGGTGGAGGTTGCTACTGTCCAATAGTCCCTCTTGTTGAAGAACACAGGTGTCTCCATACAGACGGAGCCTCTGGAGGTTTCTACACAGCAACATAAAACAATGTGTAAAAGATTTAACAATAGATGGAATGACAAATATACATATTTTCCCCATGCACAACATTTCACTTGTTTCAACGGATAATCGGAAATGTGTTCCTCTCTTATGGTTAATCATGTCATCCTTTTTGGCAAGATACTTACCATACTTATTACGCATACAACAACCAAAAGTCTGAGGATATCACATTATACTGTGAATAACATTGAGGAGTTATAAAGAGGTAAAAAAGATGGTTATTTGCGCCAATGCAGCGGGCATAACCCTCCGATTACGTAACAGCAAATGTCAGGTTTGTTTATAGCCACCAAAGCTAGCAGTTAGCCTAAACTGCGCAACAAACACTCAAGATAAATGTAACATTAGCAACTGGAAATAAATGACGCCACCGTAATGTAACGTTACCTATTGTTTCGGATGCTGGTGAATACACGTAACACTTGGTTCAAATAGGTGATCATGGCGTCTCTCCAGCGCGCGGAGAGTTGCGGCTCGTTGTTGTCTGCGCCGCGGGGAGGCTCTGCTCGTTGGGCCGATGCGTCGTTGTTCAGCGGGCTCAGGTATCCTTCAACTGGGGCGATCTCCAGCTGCAGCTCCCGCACGAATGAGCCAAATTTCCGCATCAGAAACTCGAGTCTCGGAGTCTCGTCGGAGCTCGAACCACTTCCACCGATCTGCAGTTTGAGCTCGGTCCACAGCGCGGGGTAGAAGAGACACTCCCTCCACCGCGAACACACGGACGAGGCCCTGAGCTTGTCTTGGTCCGACAGAAACGAGAATATGTGCACGATGAGCTCGCTGGGCAAAGCCATGGCTCCGACTCCCCCGCACAGAGCCATGGCGAGCGTGGAAAGTAAAGATTCAACAGCAGTGCAGCTCTGAAATCGCTTTAAGCCGTGGTTGAATCGTCTGCACCAGCGGCGTGTACCATCTGCGTTTCCTCTTCGGGTGAAAACAAACCGTTTTTTTCTTTGCCTTCAATACTATTGGGCCGTACCATTACTGTCGCTGAGCGGGGGGAGTCAAATGATGTTTTCAAATACGTTCTTTTTGTAAAAAGAAAAAAACAAAAATGTTTTTAACTGAGGTTACATGAATCAAAAATGTATTTAAAAAACAAAACTCTAGTCTTTGTTTTCTGTATGCAAATTATTGTGGTTGTCTTTTCAAGTTAATGGTACAGTCTCGAACTACTGTTATTTTTGCCATACTGTAAATGTCCACGTGAGGGCAGTGTTTTCAGCTAAATCGAGTAGACACACGTGATTTTTATTTTGGTGTTTAAGCAGCAGACACACCCCTCCATTCCCCTGCAGTCAAGCAGTACTATTTACAGTCGTATAACCTTCTCAAACCTTCTCGTCATTGTTATTTCTTTATTTGTTTCATTTCTGTTTAAAACACGGATGTGAAAATTTGGACTTAATGTATTATTAATATTGGGTGTAGCCTATTACAATTTTATGGAACATATTTTTAAGTGACTTACAAACAGATTACTGTTGAAATATGTAGGCCTAATAAATCGCAGCCAACTATTTAGTTCATTACTTGACCAACAGCAATTTGGGAAGAGCGCACCCTTTTCTGCACCAAATGTCTTGACAAGCTTAAATAAGTAGCACATTGAATGGGCTGAAAGTGAAAAAAAAACCTACATTTTTTACATGTAACCATATCTAACTAAGTACTTTTAATAAATAAGTATCTTCCCTAACAGTGCACATTATTTCTTCTGTCACAGGTCTACATCACATTTCCTCAACGATCACCAGATGGCAGTAGAACTCCACAGTCACTGTTATCTATAGCTCTACATAGCTGCCAATGGGAAATGTGACATAAGGCTCAAATTGATATTCTAAATGTGTCAAATATCAATTTAATTATTCAAACAGAATTATGAATAACTGTATTCGTTAATTAATATGAATAGACTTGATGGCTGAAAAAACTCCCTGGACCTTAAGTGCCTAAACGAGGCTGTCAGGGCTGCTCAGAACAAGATGGCCACTCTCTGACTGACATCTCCTTCACTGCAGCCCAGAGCAAGAGAAAGCTTTTCAAATTAAATGAAAAAACTTTGTCTTTAGGATGAGAGCCTAAAGTGATGGCTGAAGAAAATAACCGGACTGATGAGAACCAATAGGGTCCATGTCCTCGTTTGTCAAGGGGAAAATATGGAAAAACCCAGACTTGTCTATACAGCCTCCTTTTCAGCCTCATGTGTATGGTAACAGCAGTTTGGAAAGATAAAAATACCATTAAGATTTAAAATACACAACATTTAAATCGATCCTAAAACACACAGGGGGAACCAATGTAGTGATTTTGATGTGGTGCTGGTGCAGTTCGAGACCTACGCTGGATACTTGTAGATTGCCTGTTACATCAACTCCGTTCCACTGTAGTCTGTTTTTGGTGCCACGCGTGAGAACACTCACCAGAACGCTGCAGTCTCCAACATAGATAGACGGATCCGCAGTGCTTGGGGGTATAACAGGGCGCATTGATTTTAAGCCCTTTCTGTCTGGCGGGAACCGCATCCGGACCAGAGTCAATCTACACCCGGCGTTAGTCAGGACACAAACATAATTACACACAAACATACTGTACCTACTTATCTGTTCTTTTCCTCTGTATCTACCTGCATTGCAACAAGAAAATTTCCCCATGTGTGGACAATAAAGGATTATCTTATCTTATCTTATCTTATGATAACCAATGTATTGTTGTCATTGCTGCATGGCATAGGCATGCAGCAGGCCTTGTCTCATCAAAAACGTACAGTCTAGCGGCTAGACTATGCTAGTCCTAGTCCAAATTAATCTAAAAAACAATGGCTGATACTGTGGTTTACATTTTACAATAACCCTAAAACCACTATTCTTAATCTCTTCTATGATTTGAATGCATTTTTATGTTATGTAAAGCACTTTGAATTATTTTGTGTACAAATTGTGCTCTGTAAATAAAATTGCCTTGCCTTGGTAACAGTGACATAGATATTGCAGTAGAAAAAGCACAAGCGTGAACTAGCTTCTGGATACTTGATTTTTAACAAAAAATTGTTCAGCCTGGCAGCCGCATGAATGTGTTAAATTGAAGAGGACAGATGGGACACATTGGCTGACTCAAAGATGTTTGTGCTCTTATGCTACAAAGGCTTGCAGCTTGTAAAAACTGTTTCTTAAAAACAAACAAATGTTTCAGTATATTGAACTATTCCATTCAATGGCCCTCATCACTATTATCACTTGGGTTTATTTGCGAAAACACATTTTTTTGTTATCTCATGACAAAGAAGTCATGCGATTTTTGTGTCAAGAACAGCCACAAAGGCCCAGTCTAACAAATGATACAGTGGTTTGCAAATGTATTTGTACTCCTGGAACTTTGCAACATTTTGTCACGCCAAGACCACAAACTTAAATACATTTTATTGCCATTTTTTCTGAAACATCAGATGTGCATCCAAGGCGTCCAAAGCACATGTGTGGCTGAGGAGTTGTTGTACTTCATGGTGTGGCTGTTCTTTTGGTGTGATAGCAGAACAGCAGATTGGCTTTGGTGTATTTGCTTTAGAAAACCCAATAACAGAGCTCGGCAGCTTGTCTTGATCCACCAGATAGTTTCAAGGTGAGCAAAGTTATATATCCTAATTTGCTCCAAGAGATGTGTCCGGATAATGAAATGCGTACGTCACTGGAGCATAATCTCTGATTGGTTGCCCTGCACGCTTGTCCAGGGAGTCCAATGCTTAAAGCCCAAAATTCTACAGGTCCAACGCTCAAAACGCGCTGTGTCAAATGCTCAGAACGCGGGATTCATAATGCCTTGGATGCTTTGGACACATGGCAAAACCACTGAACACCCCAGACACCCGTCCACACAGAACTCGACGCCTTGACGCTGCGGTGAAACTCACTTTAAAGCTTGGATTATACTTCCTGCATGTAAATTCTGCCCAGAAATGAGATGCTTTGAGGGCAGCAGAGAAAATGTTGGCAGTACTTATAGTATTTAAAGTATTTATAGTATTTAAAGTATTTATAGTATTTATGCGCACGGTTCATGCAGTGTTGACAGTAGAAATCTGAGGTAGCTGCTTGGAAATCCTGCTCAATTCCGTGAAGAACCGTCTGCATAGTTAAAACATTTTCCCTGACACTGATGCGGAAAATCAGGTCTGCAAGGACAGGGCGTGATGGGGCGTGTCTGCAAAAATGACAACATTTCATAACATGGACCCTTGCGGACCTCGCGGACGCATCAAGCATACTCCTACACAAATCTGCCTTGATAGAAGAGTGGCAAGAAGAAGCCATTGTTGAAAAACAGCCATAAGAAGTGTGCCATAGCAAAGAAGAAGGTGCTCTGGTCTGATGAGACCAAAGTTTACGTTTTTGGCCTAAAAGCAAAATGCTATGTGTGGCAGAAAACTAACTCTGAACACTCCATCTCCACTGTCAAACATGGTAGTGGCATCATCAGGTGGTCAGGCTGCTTTTCATCAGCAGGGACAGGGCAGTTGCTCAGAGGAAGATGGTTGGAGCCAAATGCAGGGTCAGGGCCGGCCCGTGGCAAAAACAAACTAAGCGAATGTTTAGGGCCACAACAACTTGGAGGGTCACATGTTCCGGTGACTGGCACACTCCCGTGAGAGAGGGAGGGAGAGCAACAGAGGATGTGAGCAAAACAAACTCTGGTGCTTTGCAAAGTGGCCGGAAACCAGCACGCTGTAAAAATACGACAGGCTGCATTATAGTGTGATTAATAAACAGGGCCACGTGTTTATAATTCTTTAGTGTGTCGACTTCTTTCTCACACGAGCATGCAGCACCACCAGCACCAGAAGATGTATTTTGAGAGTATACACGTCTACAGCTGCACTCTAAAATGCTACTTTATCTTAAGTATAACCTGGTTTTACCTGGTCAAATAAATTATATAATATAATGATGATATATAATGTTTTGTGTAGTGTTTGTGAAGAAAACCTGTTGCCATCTGTAAAAGACTTGAGCCTGGGGCAGAGGTTCATCTTCAGCAGGATAACGACCCTAAACATGAAGCCACAGCTACAATAGAATGGTTTAAAACAAAACATATTCATGTGTTAGAATGGCACAGTCAAAGTTCAGACACAAATCTAATTAAGAATCTGTGCCAAGATCTGAAAACTGCTTTCCTTAAACGCTCTTCATCAAATCTGACTGAGCTTGAGCTGTTTTGCAAAGAATAATGGGCCAAAATGTCAGTCAGTAGGTGTGCAAAGCTGGAAGAGACAAACCTCAAACCACTTGCAGCTGTAATTGCAGAGAAAGTTCCACAAAGTATTGACTTTGAGGCTGAATACTTTTAGTATTTTTCTTTTCTTATTTTTCTTCTGGAGGTCATGTATCATTTCCCTTCCACTTCACAATTGCCTGTTATTTTATGTTGCTCTTTCATACAGTAGCATTTACCCATGAACTAGAATATTATGTAAATCCGTGTGAAATTTAATGTTGAAAGCTTCTGTACTAGACCTTTCACGATCATAGGACATGGCAGCAACGAACCGCCGAAGAACAACTTGACACTTTTCTTTGGCCTGTTAATAGAATATTGTGTTGAATCGAAGGTCTGAATTGCAAGCAGTACGTCTGACCTCTACTATTTAGCTGCTCTTGGCCAAAAAATCTTCAGCGTGTGTGTTTGCCTTTAAACTGGCTTCTGTCGATGTGATGAGAGCAGCAGTGTGAACAGCGCTGTGGACTTGTGTCGCTGTTAGACACATGCCAGCTGTTCTGAGAGCCATGTTAGACAGTCCCAGCCGGGCTTCAGCGCCTCTTCAACATCAGACAGTCAGATGCCATCTTGAGTCTGTGCCTGTACTTTCTCCACGGATCTCTGGAAATGATCCTTTCAGTTTTACATCACCCAACTTTATATAATTTAACTTTAATTTAAGTCTGCGATATGTGTTACATCTGAATGCTATTCCAGATCCTTAATCGTAAACATGTATAATTAGATGAGTGAGTGTGATGCAGTGCTTTTACAATTCTTTTTAAAAAGTTTTTCTTTTTTTAAATGAAATTGAGGGAACATTGGGTAAAAAAGATCACACATTTTTGGTACATTATGTTCTAATAAAAATATGACAACAAAAGCTTTCTGAGCTACACTGTGTGTCAATTCAAAACATTAATAAATCAAGCTTTTCATAAATTTCTGTTGTTTTCGTGCTCAGGAATGACACTAATATCCAAATAAATCATTCATACAAACAAAATATGCTCTGTCGTGTCAAATTTATTAATGACTTGCAGATCTAATTATAAGCGATGTATTTTTGCATGTTGCCAGGCTGCTTCTGCCATTACGAGCAAAACATGACGCTCCTTTTTAGAGCAATTAAATAAATAAATGAGAAATCTGTTGTTTTCTTTCATGAAACCTTGCCAAAAATTGTGCTTGCAGTTTATTCCACGACACAGAGTTCTCGCCCAAATGTTATAATGTGATTGCAAGCAAAAGAGCACAGGTTTCTCCATCCCTTTGGTCGTTCTTGTACTGTACCGTTGCCTAATTGCCCGTAAATAATGGCTGTCGCTCGACACATTAACTCCTGAATCCACTTACTTTGCTTCACTTTTGTAGGACCACACTGTCAGGCTGAACTGCACTAATTTACTGGGTGTTTCAGGGTCAGAGGGGCTGTCGGAGGAATAAGTGAAGACAACGTAATGGCGCAACAATGTATGACAAGCTTTTAACTGGCTTAAATTCTGCAGCACCACAGCCTACTCATCCATCCAAAGATCCCATGGGGGGCCCTTAAAAAAAAATCTCACTCTATTCAGAACAGTGCACTAATGTTTGGCCTTGACCAGTCCTCAGTTGGTTTAAAATGCGGCTATTCACCAGAATCCAGTTCAAGATATTATACGGTTCGTTTGTAAGACTTTGCACAATCTAGCACCTTCTTATTTATTTGAAATGTTTATTTTGCACACTCGGTGGATCTCTAAGGTTGACCGACCAAGTGCTCGTGGATTCCCCTAGATCTAGATTAAAAACTAGAGAACGCATAGCTTTTTTCTGTGGCTGGTCTTAAACTCTCTTCCTCTGTACATAAGTGCCGCTACTTCAGTCAAGAGCTTCAAATCGTTGCTAAAAACTAATCTTTTGAACACTCTTTTAATTCAAGAGGAGACATTTTATGACATCTCCAATATTTTTGTTCACTAATATTGTCTATTCCTGCCTCGTGTTATAATGTTACATATATCCAAGGTTATTGAATATGTGCAGCACTTTTGGGCAGGTTATCTGTTTGTAAATGTGCTATATGAATAAATGTGATCTTGACTAATTAAGACTGACACAAATTAGTTGTCCTTAACATAATGATCATTTGCATTATGGGATCTGTATTATTCTTGGCTCCCTAATGTTGGCAATGTGAATCACTTTATCCTGCCTTTGGTTTTGCATCATTCCTTACAGGACTGCCTCATGCTGTCCACGGCCCATTACTGCTCCCCTGTAACTGAACGTTATGAAGTGGATTTCCTGGCAGTACCCGTCGGAGTATTTCATCTGGGAACCAATGGAGTCATTCCTGCCTCTCCTGAGATCTCTTTGCTTCTGTGCCTGGACTGCCACATCTCCCATAAGTCTTTCTTCTGTGTTTTGCTCTGCCACTTTCTCCTCTGTCGTGAAAAAGGTGCAGGTGGAGCAGAGGTTACCAAATACCTGGAGAATGGCGGCAGAGTAATAATGACTGTGTGTGTGTCGGCGTATGGGTCTGAGCCCTCCTGAGGCCCAAATGTGGAAACCTATTAGAAAGAGCTGCCACTGCACTCTGCACCTGTCTCCCATAGGATTGCACTGAGCAAGACCACCTCACCAGTCCGCACTTTTAAGTCATTTACAGACATTATGTGAGAAAATAGTGGATTTATTATTGATGCTTTGAGTTATTTCCATTGCTAAGGTTTCTTACTAGATATGTATCCACTATGATCAGCCTATTCTATTGCATTAATAATTTGACATAGGTTTATTGCCAAATTGCCTTTTGGAAGCAGCCTGGCATGTACATAACATATGCATGAATACTAAATACAAGTAGGACTGCAACAGATAAATATTTTCCTAATTTATTAGTCTAACAATTATACTTTTGATTAATCAAGTAGTTGTTGATATCATATTTTTCATGCGACGATGAACTGAAGTGACAGAGCTTTAGGATATTCTGGTGGAGTTTATGGGCAAATCGTTTTTTCATCAAAAACACTAAGATTATTCACTATACAATTGAAGCAGACTCAGTTTGTTTTGGTACCAAAGTTGCAACATTGTCTCTTTCTCTGAGCTGGTCCGGTTCACGTTCACAACACACTTTTATCCATTGAACCAAATGTCCAGAAAGACACATTTCCCCTTCGCCTGTGGAAGTGCTTGTGTACAGAATCAGCAAAAGAATGACAGAGAAACAGAAGTAAGAGACTTGGAGCTCTGCCTGATCTGCGTCACATAAACAAACTTGGAGTGGGACTTTAGCGCTGTTTGGATTAATTCTTTGTTTTTTATGGATCTAACCCAGAACCCGTCCCACATGTACGGGCTCAGTGCTGTATGTGCTCCGCTGAATGCCATGGATCTCTCAAAATGCCCAGGGTAAAGAAAATGTGATGAAAATCTCAGACTCTGAAAGGTTTGGCATTATCACATTTACCAATACACATTCACAATTCAGACAAACCGCACCAGAGTTTGATTAACCGGACCAGAGATCACTTCTTTGGTCACAATCGGAGTTCGATTGCGCGTTCGCAATTACCGTATTTTCCGGACTGTAAGTTGCACCTGAGTATAAGTCGCACCAGCCAAAAAATGCAAAATAGAGAAGAAAAAAACATATATAAGTTGTACTGGAGTATGAAATGTGGTTGCAAATGTGAAAATAATAAATAATATCACAAGTCGCTCCGGAGTATAAGTATATAAGTATAAATGTAAGTATAAGTCGCACCCCGGCCAAAACTATGCAAAAAAGGTGCGACTTATAGTCCGGAAAATACGGTACTTAAATGAACCAAAAGAGCCAGGCAGACGAATACTAATTAAAAAAAAAACCTAAATTTGATATAATTCCTTCTCTGAGTCATAAAACCTCTTCTCAGCTCATGACATGTTTTTGAGTTCGTGTTAAGACCAGATAACAGTTTTTCAATTACTAAATGTTGACTGTTGATTATCTTTATAATCAATTAGTTGAAATTAATCAATTGACTTTGTAAATGTCATGAGACTGCAGAGGTTGTTAGTTCGCTATGGCAGCCACATCTTTGTCAGTTTGTCCCAGGGCAGTGGTGACGCAAACTGATTATTTTAGCATGCTGGATTATTTGTTGGTAAAGTTATACTATATATGAACATTTTTCTTCAGTCTCTATTTCTGAGGAAAGTCCAGAAAAATGCTTGATTGTGTTCCACAGGCAAATTCAATGTCTTAAAGGTGCACCATGTGACTTTTCTGGAGAAGGTGCTTATTTCGACGGTGATCACTTTGCATTGATTGTTCCACAGTATTCAACTTATCTTTACCCATGAAGACAAGCAGGTGAGAAGTTACAGGTTAGATCTGCGGCGAGGCGATCCCACTGACTGAAGAATGCAGTTTTTTCAAGGTAGCAATTAATACATGTGTACTTGGATACATGTATAGATAAAGCCATGCCGTGAAACATTCCAGGCATAACAATGGCATCTCCATGGAGACAAACATGGTGTACACTCTAACAGAAAAAAAATTACATAGTGCACCTTTAAGTTACCTTTCACATTGACAAGGAATTAATACAAATATCTAAATTCACAGTGCACAATGTAAAAATTAATAAAAAGGACAGAACTCACAATTTACTTATTTTAAAGGCGGTATGGACGATTTTTCGGCGATTTGAGAACGCAGGCAGAAGTGCGCATGCGCACTCCCCCGTACAGACTGATACAACACACACGTGCGTTTGTTTATTAGCGCAACAGAGCGCATCGCTCGTCTCCCGTAGATTTCTGTCCACTTCTGCGTCAGCTCGAACTGTCTTTCTCCGTCTTCATTTTGCCCCGTACACTGAGGGAACTATATTATGATAGTTCCATGCGCTTAGGCACGCGGAAACATGCGGACGAACCGCACGCAGCTGCTGGTGAGCGGTAGGTGCGTTTTATGATTGATACGTGGCAGGACAAATGATTTATCCACGCCACGAGGAAATATGATAAAAAAATTGCTGAAAAAAATTGTCCATACCACCTTTAATCTCATCAGTGTATTCCCATTAGAGGTCGTCAATCCATGTCTCCAGGCTGGTGCTATTGAGGGGCTTAAGTGTAATGGAGGCTGCCACCAGAGAACAGGCTGAAGTCTTTATCATTGCGGTGATGAAACTTGTCTCTGGGCGCATTTGTGCTTCTTATTCCTTGCCTTCACTCCGTTTGCATGTCTTTTGGGGCCTGCTGTCTGCTATTAAACCCCAGTTACTGACAGCTTCATTAACAGGCTCGGAGAAATGTAAGGCAGACAGAAAGGTACTTCAACTTTGTCTCTTCTTCCCCCCTTTTTCCATATGTGGCTCTACAGTTTAATGCAGTGTTACCATTTAGACAAAGGGGGCACTGTTGATCTTTACACCCACTGTCTTTCCCCACAGAGGGGAAAGACAGTTTTTTTCAGTTCAGGTGCAGGCAGACACCTGACCATGAATGTTTTCACTTATACAAAAATGCCCAATCTCCATTTCCGATCATTAGAATAACTGGGACAGTAGAACCTTTAGAGTAACCACTCTTACATTTGATAACGTTTTGTATTGGTTACGTACATTTTATTATTCTCCTATACTTCTGATTACCAAACAAAGGATAGTCACCACTACTCTCTCATTTATTTCATTTATTAGTATTTAAAAACGTTTTAACTTATACTTACAGTGCAATAATGAAAAAAACAATGTTACTTGCATAAAGATATTTATCTTTGCAAATCGCCAGTTAGTCTAACAATATTGTTTTAGTCCAAATTAACAAACAAATGAGGATCACGGACCAGAGTCTGTACAGAAAATAAACCCAGAAAAGTGCGCTGAGCTCAGACGAGCTTGTGTTTAAGTGCAGGTAGTTACTGTGTGAGTCCAGTCTAGTGTCCAGAGGTGTTTTTAGACTTGGTCCAGAGCAGATGAGATCCAAGTCCCTCCATGTACCCGTGGACAGTCTTCATCAGAAGTCGTGTCCACACAGCAGCAGCAGGTGAGAGGCTGGAGGTCCAGGGCTCCTCAAACAGTGACCACAGTGTTCTGAACAATCACAAAGAAACCAAAACATTTAAATATACAGTCAAAAAGAATGCGTCGCCTCTCCTTGAACCGACACCTTAACGTGGTGGAGGGGTTTGAGTGCCCGAATGATCCCGGGAGCTATGTTGTCGGGGGCTTCATGCCCCTGGTAGGGTCGCCCAAGGCAAACAGGTCCTAGGTGACGGGTCAGACAAAGATCGGTTCAGAAGCCCCTTATGATGACAACACAAACAAGGCAGTTTACGTCGCCCGGATCGGCGTCACCGGGGCCCCATCCTGGAGCCAGGCCTGGGATGGGTGCTCCATGGCGAGCGCCTGGTGGCCGGGTCTTACCCCACGGGGCCCGGCCGGGCACAGCCCGAAAGAGCGACGTGGGGCCGCCCTCCCGTGGGCCCACCACCCGCAGGAGGATCCATAAGGGGCCGGTGCAGAGAGATCTGGGCGGCAGTCGACGGCAGGGGCCTCGGCGACCAGATCTCCAGACACAGAGACTAACTCTGGGGACATGGAATGTCACCTCGCTGGGGGGGAAAGAGCCTGAGCTTGTGCGGGAGGTTGAGCGATACCGACTAGATATAGTCGGCCTCACCTCCACGCACAGTTTGGGCTCTGGAACCCATCTCCTCGAGAGGGGCTGGACGCTCCACTTCTCTGGTGTTGCCCGCGGGGAGAGGCGGCGGGCTGGTGTGGGCTTGCTTATAGCCCCTCAGCTCAGCCGCCACGTGTTGGAGTTTACCCCGGTGAACGAGAGGGTCGCGTCCCTCCGCCTTCGGGTGGGGGACAGGTCTCTCACTGTTGTGGCGGCCTACGGGCCGAACAGCAGTGCAGAGTACCCGGCCTTCTTGGAGTCCTTGGGAGGGGTACTGGACAGTGCACCGACCGGGGACTCCGTTGTTCTACTGGGGGACTTCAACGCCCACGTGGGCAATGACAGTGACACCTGGAGAGGGGTGATCGGGAAGAAGGGCTTCCCCGATCTGAACCCGAGCGGTGTTCAGTTATTTGACTTCTGTGCTAGCCACGGATTGTCCATAACGAACACCATGTTCAAGCACAAGGGTGTCCATCAGTGCACATGGCACCAGGACACCCTAGGCCGGAGGTCAATGATCGACTTTGTTGTTGTGTCATCAGACCTCCGGCCGCGTGTCTTGGACACTCGGGTGAAGAGAGGGGCAGAGTTGTCAACCGATCACCACCTGGTGGTGAGTTGGATCCGCTGGCGGAGGAGGAAGCCGGACAGACTTGGCAGACCCAAGCGCATTGTGAGGGTCTGTTGGGAACGTCTAGTGGAGCCCTCTGTCAGTAGGGTATTCAACTCGCACCTCCGGGAGAGCTTCTCCCATGTCCTGGGGGAGGCTGGGGACATTGAGTCCGAGTGGACCATGTTCTTCGCCTCCATTGTTGATGCGGCTGCTCGGAGCTGTGGTCGCAAGGTCTCCGGTGCCTGTCGTGGCGGCAACGGGATGCCGTCAGACTGAAGAAGGAGGCCTATCAGGCCACTCTGGCTTGTAGGTCTCCGGAGGTCATCGACGGGTATCGGCAGGCCAAGCGAGCCACGGCTCGTGCTGTCGCAGAGGCAAAAACCCGGGCCTGGGAGGAGTTCGGGGAGGCCATGGAGGAGGACTATCGGTCGGCACCAAAGAAATTCTGGCAAACCGTCCGGCGCCTCAGGAGGGGGAAGCAGTGTCTCACCAACACCGTTTACGGTGCGGGTGGAAGCCTGCTGACCTCGACTGGGGATGTCGTCGGACGGTGGAAGGAATACTTTGAGGATCTCCTTAATCCCTCAGTCACGTCTTCCGAAGAGGAAGTAGAGACCGGGGACTCGGAGGCTGGCTCATCCATCACCCAAGCTGAAGTCACTGAGGTTGTTCGCAAACTCCTCGGTGGCAAGGCTCCGGGGGTGGATGAGATCCGCCCTGAGTACCTAAAGTATCTGGATGTTGTAGGACAGTCTTGGTTGACACGTCTCTGCAACATTGCGTGGCGTTCGGGGACTGTGCCTCTGGACTGGCAGACCGGGGTGGTGGTCCCTCTGTTCAAGAAGGGGGACCGGAGGGTGTGTTCCAACTACAGAGGGATCACACTCCTCAGCCTCCCGGGTAAGGTCTATTCCAAGGTACTGGAGAGGAGAATCCGACCGATAGTCGAACCTCGGATTCAGGAGGAGCAGAGTGGTTTTCGTCCCGGTCGTAGAACACTGGACCAGCTCTATACCCTCCATCGGGTGCTCGAGGGTTCATGGGAGTTTGCCCAACCAGTCCACATGTGCTTTGTGGATCTGGAGAAGGCTTTCGACCGTGTCCCTCGGGGTGTCCTTTGGGGGGTGCTCCGTACGGGGTCCGGGGCCCTTTGCTCAGGGCTGTCCGGTCCCTGTATGACCGGAGCAGGAGCTGTGTTCGCATTGTCGGCAGTAAGTCAGACCTGTTCCCAGTGCATGTTGGACTCCGCCAGGGCTGCCCTTTGTCACCGGTTCTGTTCATAATTTTTATGGACAGAATTTCTAGGCGCAGTCAGGGGTCGGAGGGTGTCCGGTTTGGGGACCACAGGATCTCATCTCTGCTGTTTGCAGACGATGTTGTCCTGATGGCTCCATCAAACCCGGACCTGCAACGTGCACTGGGACGGTTTGCAGCCGAGTGTAAAGCGGCTGGGATGAGAATCAGCACCTCCAAATCCGAGGCCATGGTTCTCGACCGGAAAAAGGTGGCTTGCCCTCTCCAGGTGGGTGGGGTGTCCTTGCCCCAAGTGGAGGAGTTCAAGTATCTCGGGGTCTTGTTCACGAGTGAGGGAAGGATGGAGCGTGAGATCGACAGGCGGATCGGTGCAGCGGCTGCAGTGATGCAGTCGCTGCATCGGACCGTTGTGGTAAAGAGGGAGCTGAGCCGAAAGGCAAAGCTCTCTATTTACCGGTCGGTCTACGTTCCTACCCTCACCTATGATCATGAGCTTTGGGTAGTGACCGAAAGAACAAGATCGCGGATACAAGCGGTCGAAATGAGTTTCCTCCTCCGTGTGGCTGGGCGCTCCCTTAGAGATAAGGTGAGGAGCTCGGCCACACGGGGGGAGCTCGGAGTAGAGCCGCTGCTCCTCCACGTCGAGAGGAGCCAGCTGAGGTGGCTCGGGCATCTGTTCCGGATGCCTCCTGGGCGCCTCCCTCGGGAGGTGTTTAAGGCATGTCCCACCAGGAAGAGGCCCCGGGGAAGACCCAGGACATGCTGGAGAGACTATGTCTCTCGGCTGGCCTGGGAACGCCTCGGGATCCCCCCGGAGGAGTTAGAGGAAGTGTCTGGGGAGAGGGAGGTGTGGGAGTCCCTGCTCAGACCGCTGCCCCCGCGACCCGGCCCCGGGTAAAGCGGCAGAAGATGGATGGATGGATGGAAGAATGCGTCGGATGGAGTACAAAGGTTTGAACTTACGCAAGGATTCCACTGATCCCATGTTTTTACAGTGCAGAAGAGGAGTCGGACAGGACACGTGAAGAACTGGATCTAAGCTTAGAGCAAAGCAGTTTATATTTCTGACTACTAAATATAGTTAGTTTAAATTTTAGCTGGCCTGTGTGAGAGAGGCTGGTCGGAGTTCAGTGCTGACTTCAAATCCTTAGCTAATTAAACACACAAAAGATTACATTTTGAAAATGCCTTGTCATACTGTGCAAAATTTGTTAATGTACATTTTACTGGAAAAAAGTTGACAAACTAAATTCAAAAGCCATTTGCCAAAATGTTGTCATAGTCTCTTTCTGTCATTTCCCTAAACCATAAACTGATTATGATGAACAATTTGAGCCTAACTTTACCACACAATCAAATAATTGAATATTTACAACAATACAACAGGTTTTATACAGTTATCTCAAACATTTAAACACACACTCTTAAAAGAAATGTGTGCAATTATTCAAATATTTGAATTAATATATCATTAACTTACCAAAAGACAATACAGACTAAATCAGGCTAAATCCCACTGTAGAGAAACTGGACTAGTTCAGGAAGTTACTTTAGCCAACTCAACTGTGCATGTCTATATTAAAAATGAAGGCAACACAGATATTATGAGTAAACCGTGGAAGTGAAAAAGTGTGTGAAGACTTAATTTAATAACTGCTGAAGTTAAGCTAAAAGACATTGTACTCCTAGTGTTACTAAACCATTGTGAGTAAATTGTAGAAAAAGATTCAGTTGTAGTCATCTGGACTCTGTTTTTGGAAAAAAACAAGACCTGCTCCAGCTCAGTTTGAAACCATTGGGATCGAGAATGTTATGATGTTACATGAAGCAATCTACTGCTTCCCTTGCAATATCAATACAATTATTTTCTTTAATTAGTATCCTAATTTTTTTTTGCTTCTATGTTTTTTGTATTGTATTTGACAATGATCAGATTACTTGCATTTATCTTCAAGATTCTGAGTAAAGAAATGTGCAGCAGTATAGCTGATTAACCATCACGTAAATCAAGTATATTTTAACAGAAACAAAACTAAAAATACTTAATATACTACAAAATGCAACAGCTAAGAGAAGGAACAATTGTGTTTCTTTCTCTCCCTTGGCTTACAGTGTGTGGTGATGAAAAATTGTGAGCTTTGCCATGTCCAGTGCTATTCTATTGTTCTATTTTGGGCCACGCTTCTATACCTGTGTTAGATACAGTGGTACAGATGGAGCACTTTGTCAAAGCACTTTAGCTCCATAGCCAGACCATTAAAGGCCTAATATATAAAGTAAAACGCCCCTGCAACGTCGGCCTATCCTTAAATAATAAAACATGAATCTGACCTCATACAGCAGTAGTCTCCCTAAAGAATATATCAAAGATCAATAATACATTTTCTTTTTTTATAATTTGTTTGTGCATCGCACCTTAAATGACACAAAATGACAAGTCTATATTGATTTGTGAACATGCGCATACTTGTGCCTTCAGGTGCACAATATGTCGGATGTGTAATAGTCACAGGAAATCTTACCTTTATTGTGTCCAGGGTCAGCAAAACATCATATCCAATAGGAGTCGCGGTGTGATGGACAGGCAGGAAGTAGGCAGAAGCGAGACAGGAAGTAAACTCAAGGGACCTGAAGTCAAATACTGCCGCAGGCTTTTGTATTTCATATCTAATTTAGTTCCCGCGCTGCTGTGTCACCAGCTTGAAGTGACAGTTAAGAAAACACCGCAAGAGCCATGGCAACAGAGCAGGAGACTTGTTGGGTGCTTGTAATTTGGGTAAATATGACAAGATAGAAGAAGACAAAATAGCGGTGTTTTAGTTGAAACTTTTTATTACTGTTTGTTCTCCACCAAAATCATTCCAGTCAATAGCAATATTGTCTTCTCATAAGGACAAGTCAGTTTGTTCATTTGGTCTGGGTAATAGTTTAAAGTACATATGGCAGGTTGTCCTGTTTTTCCAAACTATTCCTTAGTTTGGTGGGATAGGCCTTGTAGTAAATATTTATAATAGTTTTGCATCAGTCAAGTTGCAGTTTTTGTATAATTTAAAAATAAAAAAAGTTGAAAATTAAAGGCGGTATGGACGATTTTTCGGCGATTTGAGAACGCAGGCGGAAGTGCGCATGCGCACTCCCCCGTGCGACTGATACAACACACACGTGCGTTTGTTTATTAGCGCAACGGAGCGCATCGCATCGCTCGTCTCCCGTAGATTTCTGTCCACTTCTGCGTCAGCTCGAACTGTCTTTCTCCGTCTTCATTTTGGCCCGTACACTGAGGGAACTATATTATGATAGATCCATGCGCTTAGGCACGCGGAAACGTGGGGACGAGCTTGACGCGGCTGCAGGTGAGCGATAGGTGCGTTTTATGATTGATACGTGGCAGGACAAATGATTTATCCACGCCACGAGGAAATATGATAAAAAATTAGCTGAAAAAAATCATCCATACCACCTTTAAGTAGAGCTGAGTTCTAAAACGGAATCCCTCTGTCTATGTCATCAATTATATAAGGGACATTTCATTGTTTTATATTCATTTTTTACATTAAAAATACAGAAACAATTTACACGAGACAGATACATTTTTCTGACAGTATAAACAATACTTTTTCTGACAGTTAAAAACAACAACAACAACAACAACAACAATTGTTCATCATCATTCATCATAACTATTATGGGATTTGATCCCCTATTTACCTTATGGTTGCTAGGTAACAGTTGTGGAATCACTTATACCTATGACACATCTGCTATGCATCCAAACAGGAAGTACAATTATAAATGTAACCAACATTTTGGGGAAAAATGAGAAAAGGTTTTGGTAAAATCAGTAAAATGTGTAGTCTAACCTGTTTCATGCTCTTTAAGCTCATGTTTGGGTAAACAAGCATCATTAAATAATAAGGACACACAGATCCTGGCATATGTGCAGCAGGTTAAATCACTAGACTAGTATATTGTGCATCACTAATTTGAGGATATACATTTGACAAATGTTTTAAGCCAAATTCCTTTCCTTCCTATGCTAATCGTTCAAGTTTGAGTTCTGAGGCCTCTGAACCTCTGTGATTATGAAAAAAAAGATTATCCTAAATTTAATCTTGTTTGTCTAATTTAGGTGAATGTTGTGAATGTGCATAAAAGATGTGATCACAGCTTTCGTTTGGGCCTGTGAAAAATAAAGTCTGATTAGGTGTGAGAATGCAGAAAATGGACTTCCAGGCACTTTGAGCACCCACACCTCTGCACCCACACCTCTGCACCACACCTCTGCACCCACACCTCTGCACCACACCTCTGCACCCACACCTCTGCACCACACCTCTGCACCCACACCTCTGCACCACACCTCTGCACCCACACCTCTGCACCACACCTCTGCACCCACACCTCTGCTGCAAAACTTGGCATTAAAATCATCGTTTGACCAACCTAATCCCAAGAAGAACAAGGGATGCGTAAACAAGTATGGTACAAGTTTGGTAACACTAAGGGACCAAAACAAACAAATCTGAAGGCCCACGGTCCCGTTGGAAAACAGCCTGCATTGCAAGCTAACGAAGCTAACGTGGCTAACATGGCTAGTGTGGAGAACACTAGTTCTTTCCAACCAGAGAAACGGGCTCTCACTCGAGAGCAGTGGGAGTAACCGGAGCGCGCATGGACAAAGTTGAGCAGCATTTATTTCTTTTTGACATCAGACTTTATGTCCCATGTTGGCTGTCTGCTTTAGTACATAAACTACATCTACTCATCAGTATGCCAAATGTGGGGGATTGGATTTGTGGGAAATTGGAAAATACGTGCAGAGTGCAGCAGGGGGACGTGGTGAGCCAGGGAGGTTCTATTTTCAGAGTATTGGTGTCAAGAGTGCTTGGGGAGTTGTTTGGGGAGGCCCTTCATTAGGATTGGACTTCCCTCCCCTTTACAATCTTATTTTTGATCATGTTTTGGGTTCGATGCCCAAGTTGTTTCCAACATGAACCCTTTTGTTTTCTTGTTTACCCTTTCAGTGGTTTTGTGTGAAGCCTTACAGACAATATATGACATTTCCATTCCGCGGGATTTGAGAACAATGTATTGAGGCCTCGGGACTCGTGCCATGGATAAAATCGGCAGATATCTCTGGACCATCCTCCTGGCGGCAGCAAAAATGCTCTCACAAAATTTGTTTTTATTTTAAAATCACATTCAGACTAAAATTTTAAATCAGCAAATTTGACTTTTTGTGGGCAAAAGAGGACAATCTTTTGGGTTCATATGTGTTTTAGTTTCTAGTCTTTTAGTTTTTCTCTGTTGTACTCTCTCTGGTCTTGTTCTGTTTTCGTTTTTCATGTTCTTTAAAAGCTTTGAAGCATTAATAAAAAAAAAGAGAATGCAGATAATGATGCTGTGTGCATGTTTGTGTGTTGTGTGTATGTTTATAAAATGAGCTTATTATGTTCGTTATTCACAACAAGGAAGCTGGCAGCAAACATACACAATTAACCTCCAATCTAAAGGCTAATGTGTAGGAATCTTTTGTATTCTGCTGCAATGATCGTAGATACAGGAACGGCAATATGTTTTCGAAAATAACTAATTAATGTAGGAAAAATACATAACAGTGTATGTTTTATAGGAGATTTAACATGTTTTAGTCCATAATAATCAAAGGAAAAGGTGCTTACTTACAGTAGAACAAGCAAGGACACAATAAAGTCACCTTATTCAAAGAACATGGGTGCGATTATGGGTGATATTGATTTTCAAGTGCACTTCTCTGGCATCCTTAGTGCTTGGAGAGGGTACAAAGGAATTTGTCTTCTTTAGTGTTTATATTCCCTTTAATATTGTGCTCAGCTTCAGCAGCCTCCGTTTACCAGTGGGATGGTGGAAGAAAGGACCGTCCAAATGGAGAAAGATGATAACACCGGCGATATTAGATTGAAGCAAAGAACAGTACTTTATGTTTTATTGCTGTGCCTGCACATACTTGTACTGTAGGTTTGCTCTCAGCTCAAGTACAAGGACAGGAGCATACTCTGAGGGAACATTAGTGCACTCTTCTCTCTATTACCCCAAACAAATTAGTCTGAAAAATATATTGGACTATTGAAAAAGCAATGCAAGCTATCCAGACACACTGACATTGCCTTACATTATTGCACTCAGGAAGCCCTCTGCTGGTCAGGATAAATCTAATCATCTGAGAGGCACATCACTTATCATGTCAGCCTTTTGGCTTTGACCTGGAATTGAGCTAAAACGATGTAGATCAGCAAAGTATACAGCACCGGAGGAGGTAAAACAGGTGACATGTTTCTCCAAGCCAAAGGATTCTTTCAACATATCATTATTATATGATCTGAAATGTAGGTCACAAGCCAACCAGCCCATGTTTTTAACATATTTGCTAAATTTTTTTTCAATGTTGTAAACAGATTTTAACCAGGGAGGGATCATTGACTTCCTTCAAGTATATTTTCCATATATTCCATTGTGCCTCGTACTCTGGGTCACACCAGTACAGCAGTGCTCTGATTTGAGCTGAAATAAAGATTTTTTTAAGACAAGTTTGGTCACAACCACATTTTTCTTTAAGTAGTGTTCCATGCCATTTAATCTTGAGACTATTTTGTTACATTCATCACTGGTTATGGGTGGAAATTCACAGGGTCTGGAACAAATAAAGAAATCTGGGCAAAACACTAATAGTAGTTTCAATCCTTTGGCTTAGTCTGAAAATAGGTCTTTCTTTACAGTATAGAAGAAAAGGGGGTGTATAGTCCTTATGGAGAAAACCACCTAAATATTTGAGGGATTCTGTTTGCCATGCAAATGGGTAGGTCATTTTAAATGTCAAATTGGGTTGCCAGAAGGATAGAATTACATTTTTTTTTGTATATTCAGTTTAATATCCAGACATTAGGTCAATATTATTAAGGAAATGCATCACTTTAGGTATGGAAATATCTGGCCTTGTTTTATGTGGATGCAATTGTATGTTCTATCCTTTCAATTGAAACGCCACGAATTGTTTCTAATTGTCTAATATATTGGGCCAATTATTCCAAGTACAAAGTGAAAAAGAGGCGGGACCAGGCACAACCCTGATTCACCCCTCCTTCCAAAGTCAGTAGATCTGTCAAATGCAACACATATCATGCATGGTAAAAGAAAACAGTATGATATACATGTAGCTTTACATATGATTCTCTGATGGGTTTAGTTTTTGGACTGAATTGAACTTTGCCTCTCAACCAGGGATAGTAGCAGAGTCTTCAGATGTTTTGGCTACACAATAAAATATATCAATAGGTGAAAATCTTCTTTTCATATAACACAACATGGCCGTGCTGCCCGGTAGTCGGTGCTTAGTTAAGGCACAGCACATGCTCCGTGTGCAGCTGGTTGCAGTGTTGCGAGTTTGAATCCCGACTCTGAGAATTTACTTCATGTCCTCCCTTCTCTCTCATCCCAGTTTTCTCACACATCTGTCCTGTCTAGTAAAGCCTGTGGGCCAATAAATAAATAAATAAATAAATAAATAAATAAATAAATAGATAAAACAACACAAATAAAACTTACTCTAACATTTGGGACACGCCTGCCACAGTAAATACATAATAACTTGCCGTATCCTCGGATGAACTATCAAAAGCTAGTTCCTATCAGTATTCATGCATTTGTAATGTAGTTAATATGAGTGTTGATAAATTCCAGTAAATTGGGATGCACCACCATCTTCTGGCACCTGCCTGTACCTGCACTTACTGTTACTGCGGGAATTCCCGAGTTCTCCTCACTGTAGTGGAGGATTCGAGACGAGGTAACGTGTCCGTGAATTTGGATCGACAGATGTATAATTTATTCATGTGTAGCCATTGTAAAGCTAAACTGGTAATTGTATGTTGTGTTATACTTACCTTGTGTTTATATTACCTTGTTTTGCTGAAGTTAACTCGCAGTATATTGATTTGAACATGTTTTCTAACTAGCTTAGTTAGCAGCTACAAAATGCTGTCCTCGCCGATGAGACAGAGCACATGGTAACTGTCCACTACAAGTCAATTCACAACTGTTTCTTTATTATCTTGTGCTGGTATGTAAATGTGTGAGAAATATTTTATGTTGAAATTTAGCTTTTATAAAGTTGATTTGAGTGTGTTGCACTCACAGAAAAAAGAAAAACAGGACAGACAGACAAATTACATTTAAGGTATTTTACATAATTGAACTTTTGGTAAGAAGTACTATATTGTTTGGAAAAAGAAAATCCACTATACGATTACAAGAACTATTTACATTGATATTCGGTCATATTAAATGCATTGTAATAATGCAATATTGCATTATTAAAACATTGTAATAGACATCAAAATATTGTAATATGCTGGTTATTGTTATAGTTGCTCACTGTAGTGGAGGACTCGAATTTGAACAAGTCAATTCACAACTGCTTCTTTATTATCTTGTGCTGATAATAAACTGCTGTCAAACCAAACCGAGCTGCCTCCATGGGTCATTGAAATGAATGAGAAGGCAAGATACACCGGTCACACTTGTGTAAACTTAGCAATGTAAAAAGATAATATATTCGGTCTGTTCACGGGAAAGCCCAAAGCGCTGTGGTAACACCTTCAGTGTCCCTATTTCTGCACTGGTGTTTTTATGTGTCCTAATCTTACCGTCCCTCAAACTCACTCCAATCCACTCATCTCTCCTTCCTTTTTATTTCTTCTCTCCAGTGAATGCCTCTGTAATTCCTATTCTTATCTCCTCGTCAGAGCGCGGATAAGAGCAACTTTACTTATATGGCCCCACTCTCCATGGGGGGAGACATGATGGAGAAAACATTTAAAAAACAAAAATTACTAAAATACCACAGCATTAGAAGACAGTGACCCACTTCTTAAAAATACAGCATAAAAGGTAGCTTGATATTTTTTTGAATAAACCAAGAAAAGTTAATGTATTTGCTTTGGTCACTTTGCTGACCCAAACAAAATATCAGCTTATGCTGAAGATTTAAGGCTGCATTACTACACTAAAAAACAATAATTGCCCTGATAAAATTGGTATTGCACATGTATGTAATTGTATTTCACCCTGGAGAGACGCAGAGACCACGAGAAAGGACTGTTTAGCAAGCTTTATTACGTGAGTTATTTGGCGCTCAGACCCCGGCGGAAGACGTTGCGATCATGGGCACTCCATGATCTATTTGTATTAGATGTCTCCCCCCGGAGCCTGGAGACTGGTGGTGGTAGATGTGAAGAGAAGGTAGAGGATGAGGGGAATGCAGAGGAGGAGCTGGGGAGGTGGTGAGTCGCAGTACGGTTTGAACGGCTGAGCCATCTGCCTGAGGGCTTAAATGCGACCGCCTGGGCGCTGATTGGGAGCAGGGAGGAGTGACTTGAGAGCGTTGATTGGGGATGAGGAGCAGGTGCGGGGGCCATGGTACAGACGCCCCCTGACCTTTCACCCTCCTTCTTGGCCGGGAAAAACTGCATAACCTCTATGGGATAAGCGCAGAAACCTGGGAGAGTCCATGGTGAAGTGAGGGATCTGACTCTCTCAGACGGACAGGCGGGCGCCCGCTTGAGTGCGATGATGGCGCTGGGGAGAGGGGTCCTTCCATGGTGGCCGACGCCCGGACTGGGTGCGTTGGTTGAGCTGGGGAGCGGGTGGCCTTGACGTAGATGGGTGGAGTTAGGTCTTCCAGGCAGAATTTACGCAGCATTATACATTACATGTATAATACAATTTTTAGATTTTGGCCAATATGAGGGCATCAGTGACGTGCGGTGAGGTTCATGGCTAGTGAGGCACTGACTCTTTCAGGAATGCACAGAGCGGCCGCGCAAGGTGCTGCCTCACGTGGCCCCTCCTCCCCGTATTTGAACGGGAGTTACGGGATATGCGAAAATTCAGATATTCTTAATTGAAAAAATATTTCTCCATATTGGAATCTGTAGTGGAGTGAACGTCTTCCCAGTGATGACAGAGGCGATCGTCTTTGTTGTAACCTGCGGGTTACCGTTTATTATTGAACGGCTGCAACGCAGCACCGAACTTATTTTCGTACCCTTTTTTTTTATTAGTCAAGATGGCGGACGACTCACATTTCACATCCGGGTTTTTACTCTTCAAAATAAGATGTAGCGGTATTTCAAAATAAATGTAACATAAATAATAAATTGCACTATGCCATTTTCGGAACTCACAAATTAATGCATAGACACATAAATAGTTACAACATTCTCCCGCCCGATGAACAACTGTTCATCACCATTGGATCATATTACATCAACATATTTCAAGATTATACAATAACTGAACAGGCCTTCTCAACAAACTACCTGTAGAAGTGCGAATGATACATGAACGAATTAGACCATCCCTGCCTGGAAAAACCTCTGTAATTCTACCCATTTTCCAAGTCTGTCTTGGCATGTTATCCTCCCCTATCAGTACAATATCATCTACTTTGATCGCAGTAGGTGTAGGAGTCTGACATTTGTGAGCTGATTTCAAGTCCATCAAATAGTCTCTGCGCCAGCTGTTCCAAAAGCTTGTAACATATGATTTTATTTAATATTAATTTCTGTTTGATTTACTTAGGGAATTTATCATTTGATTATAGTGTGTTGCACTTATTTTATTTTGGGAACATTTATTCTGTATATTGTTTCAGTACAACCCTTTTTGTTGACGCACAGGAGTCGAGTTGAGAGTTCAGAGCACGTGAAATAAAGGGACGGCTGCTCAAACACTGTCCTGCCGTGTTGGTTTATTTTGGCACAGGAAAATAACAGAAAACCCACAACAAATATAAACTCAACTGTAACCCGCAATACCCACTGCCTCAGAGACCGGTGAGCCACAAGAAATAAGGGTTACAAGCTGGTCAAAAGTCTCTGCCGGTATTTCCACCTTCGACCCAGTTCCTCACGGTTTGCAGTGACCGGAACAGGTGAAGGCACAGTCTTTGGTGGTAGTGATGTTAAGCGTTTACCAACCAGGAAGTGAGATGGGGTAAGTGGCTGTGGCTCTGAAGCCTCACTGTGTACATACGACAGAGGTCTGGAATTCAACACTGCCTCAACTTCAGTGAGAATAGTAGTTAGTTCTTCAAAGTTTAATGAAGATTTCCCCAGTACCTTCTTCAAACACGTTTTTACAGATCTCACAAGCCTCTCCCAAAAGCCCCCCCACCAAGCTGCTCTCTCAGCAATGAATTTCCATGTGATTCCTTTGTCACTAAAGAACTCTGTAAGCTCTGACTCTTTAATGGTTTGCCATAGTTCTTTCAAGTCCTTGTCTGCTCTTTTGAATGTCTTAGCATTATCAGAGTAAATTGTCTTACATAGTCCTCGTCTTGCAATAAATCGTTTTAATGCTAAGAGAAAATTTTCAGTTGTCTGATCTGATACCAACTCCAAATGCACAGCTCTAGTTACTGCACATGTAAACAGAGCGATGTATGCCTTTGTGGGCTGTCCCTTAGTTTTTACATACAAGGGTCCTGCAAATCTACCCCTGTAACTTCAAATGGAGGGGACTCAGTCACTCTGTCTCTTGGTAAAGGAGCAGTAATCTGCTGTGTCGCCTTTACCTTTAGTTTTCTGCAAATGTAACAACCTGCAACACTGCGTTTTACAAGCTGTCTCCCTCTCAAAACCCAATAATGTTCTCTGATTTGAATCAAAGTGTCTCTTACACCAGAATGCAGTACCTTTTCATGACATGACTGAACCAGTAACTCGGAATATTTGTGATTTGTAGGTAATACCCAGGGGTGTTGCTCTCTGAAACTGAAATCAGAGTTTTGTAATCTTCCCCCAACACACAATAGACCGTTTTCATCCAAGAAAGGTTTTAAATCTTTGATTTTAGAGTCTCTCTTCACATTTTGTTTTGACTTTAGCTGGGATATTTCAGGATGAAAACAACTCTCTTGTGTAACTTTTACCCAGTGAATTTCTGCTGCAGTTAGCTCTTCTGCAGTTAACTCTCCCCGACACTTCTGATTGGACCGTGCATTAATTACAAACCGTTTGACCCATGCAGTTATTCTTAACACAGTCTTAAGTCTACTGTACCTTTCCAAATTCAACAGAGGTTCAGTTTGTTCAGTGCTGGTGAGTTGTACAACAGTCTGATGCTTTGATTTCAGTTCAGTGTTTACCTCCTTTAACACATAGTTTTCATCAACATTTGTTTTCCCTTCAGCTGTAGACAATGAAGTGGGTCCACTCCACCACAACTGATTACCAATAAGGTTCTGCGCATGCTGACCTCGTGTGGGCAAGTCAGCAGGGTTCATTTTGCCAGCACAGTGGGACCACAACTCCGGATTTGTGAGTCCTTGTATTTCAGTCACTCTGTTAGCCACAAAGGGCTTCCACCGCTGGGCTGTGCTGCAGATCCAGTGGAGAGTGATCATTGAGTCCGTCCACATGTTTAGCTGGTTCCTCTCCAAGTTCAGTGGTTTGAGAAGACTATGTCCTAGTCTCGCTCCAACAAGTGCTCCCATCAGCTCCAAACGAGGCAAAGTCATTTTCTTTAGTGGTGCAACTCGTGACTTTGAGGCCACAAAACTAGTAACAGTCTCTCCTAGTTTGTCTTGTCCTTGTAGATATGCCACAGCACTGTAAGCCTTTTCACTTGCATCACAGTAGACATGCAACTTTACAGCGTGTGAGTCTGGCTGGATCTCAATGTAGTACCACCTGGGAATGGCCACCAGGTGGAGCAGTGGTAACTCTGCACACCACTGTTCCCATTTTTCAGTCAAATCAGTGGGTAATGGCTCATCCCAACCAAGCCCTCTCTCCCACATCTCTTGAAAGAGGCACTTGACTCTCACAGTAAACGGAGTGAGAAACCCAATAGGGTCAAATATGCGGGCTGATGTCTGTAGTACACCTCTCTTTGTGTTTTCTTTGTCTTTTAAAATGTTCATTAGTCCCTTTTGATCAAACACAAAATCGTCCTTCTCTGGTCTCCACACAAGCCCAAGCACCTTGAGCACATTTCCACAGAATTCTGCATCTCCAGTGTCCTCTACACCTTTTTCTTCCCACAATGCTCTCAGATCAGGTGAGTTGGTTACCCATTTGCACAGGTTCATGCCTGCCTCAGAGAGAATGTTCTTTGCTGCTGTTGTTACATGTAGAGCCTCCTGCACATCTGCAGAGCTTGAAATAAAGTCATCCACATACAAAGAGTCACTTAGTGTCTGTACTGCCTTTGGTTGTTCTGCTTTGTATTGTTCGAGATGTTTTCTTATTGTGGCAGCGAGCAAAAATGGACTGGGAGACACTCCAAATACAACTCTGTTCATTCTCAGAACACGTACCTCCTCGTTACAGTCTTTGGTTGGAGGTCCGTGTAGCCACAGGAACCTAACAGCATCCTTGTCCCTTTCCGCAAGAGAGATCTGGAGAAAGGCTTTGGTTATATCTGCAGTGAAGGCTATCTTGTGCAGTCTGAACTGAATTAGTACATCCAGCAGATTTGGGTTTAGGTTAGGTCCAGTGTATAAACAGTCATTGAGTGATGGGCAACCTTCCTCATGTGATGATGCATCAAATACCACTCTAAGTTTCGTTGTGGTCTTGTCTTCTCGTACAACAGCGTGATGTGGCATGTAGTATTTCACTGTCTCTTGGTTCTCTGCCACTGTTGTGTCCTCTATAACATCCTCACAAATACCTTGCTGCAGATAGTCCTGTATAACATTGTTGTACCTGGCATACAGGGTTACATCAGTGTTCAGTTTTTTCAAAAGGCTCTCAAAACGCCTCTTTGCTACCCTGAAATTATCTGGAAGTTGCGCCTTATCTGATTGCCATGGCAACTCAACTTGGTAGCGACCATTTTCAAACGTGATTGTCCTTTCAAAGTCACGTAGGACTTCTGAGTCCTCTGGGCTCTCCGTCTGCTTGTTTACTATGCCCAAAGACTCCACTTCCCAGAATGCATGAAGCTCTTTAGAGATCTGGGTGTCTTCTGTCAAACTAATGTGCATGCAAGTGGTGTCTGTAATACTGGAGGTAGTCACTGGTCCCTGTAAAGCCCACCCAAAAATGCTTTCAACTGCTACTAGTGAGTTTGTAACCTTTTGGACTTTACCAGTAACTGCTTGCCAGTAGTAGTCTGCTCCAATTAACACTTGCAACTCTTGTTCATTAGCACCTTCTAGTGGAAAATCTGCAAGCTGAAGCCCTCTTTTCTTTATTTCTGTTTGAATCGTCTCGCATGGGACTTTAATCACAGCTGTACACACCTGAGGAGTCTCAACTGCTTCTATCTCAAGTCTCTTTTCAGTGTTCCACATGTTCTCAAGTTGAACTCTTACAATATTGCGTTTTTCTGTTACCGGACTGGTGGAACCAAAAACATGGAGGTTTAAAGTCTCTTGCCTAACAATTGGCAGTCCTAGCGCTCTAACAACATTTTTGTGAATGAAACTACGCTGGCTGCCTCCATCTAACAGGCATCGAGTTATCTTTCTCTCCCTGGGACCTACAGTCCATGCCTTAACCGTCTGAAGCAGTACTGTGTTCTGTGTTTCAGCCTTAACTTTGACAGGACTGGTCACAGAAGACAACACAGCATCTGTAGTCCCACTGCTGGTGGAGTCAACATCTGTCTTAGCTTCTGGTTGTTCACAAACTGACTGGTGGTGTCTGCGGTTGCATAATCTACATGAAACTTTAACTCTGCAGTACTTTGCTATGTGTTTGGGCCCTAAACATACATAACATCTACCCAGCTTTTTCAGCTTTTCTCTGCGTGCACTTACGTTATAGTCTGGACAGTTCTCTGGTTTATGGTTACTACTGTCACAGTACACACAGGTCTGGGGTGTGCCGTTAGCTGTGTGTAAAGCAGACGCTGACGGGACGTTCCACTTTCTGTGTTTAACATCACCGGCGTAGGACGTCCTCCCTGTTGGCTTGTAGTTTGGAGTAGGGTCCTTCGTAGTGTGGCCGGGTCTGGTAAGCTGGAGCGCCCGTTCTCTGCTCTGCACCTCGTTCTGTAGAAACTGGATGAGCTCTAGCACTTTCCATTCATTAGTCGAGTCTGGTCTGCGGGTGTAGTCTAATGCTATGTCTTCAGGGATGAGCTGCATGAGCACTGGACATAGCAGGCAGCCATATGTGTCACTGTAAATTCCCAATGACTCCAAACTGCGTATTTGAATCTCACATTCATCATACAAGTTCCTCAGTGCAGCCACATCAGAAGATCTTTTCACAGGAGTCAAGTTCAATAGCTTTGACATGTGGGCACTTATCACAATGTCCTTTCTCCCAAAGCGGGTCCGGAGTAACTCTATTGCAGCATCATAGTTGTCTTCTGTTGTTGTTAGCCCTGCAACAGTTCGAGCTGCTGCTCCGGTCAGATAGGATCTGAGGTAGGTGAATTTGTCCGTCTTGCATAACGCTTCATTTTCGTGAATAGCTGTTTCATACTGAGACCAAAATTCCTGCCACTGGCTTATTTCACCATCATATTTGGCCATCATTAGCTTGGGAAGTTTAACAGTTTGTCTGGAGTGTGATACATTTGGGCTGGGACTTACATCACTGATTCGCTCACTCATGGTCTCTCTTGTAGCTTGTTGCGATCTTTCAATGATGCAAGAAGATCGAACCTTCCAAGTGAGAATGCGGTCCATGTAGTCCATAGTGCTCCCAATCTCCGCCTCCAGATCGTCTGTCGCCGTCTCATCTTCAATCCCTTTGTCCAAGTCTCTTAAACTTTCTTCCTTGGATGATAAAACTACCAGCAGTTCACGTATTTTACTTGTATCTGGTCTTTCTTTAACCACCTCCTCCTCGAGACGAGTTAACAGCCTCGTTGTAGCGGCACGCACGGTGGCGCGCTTCCTTCTCATCCGCTCTAGTCCCTCTGTCATCTCGGCTAGCTAGTTAGCAATAGCCGATAGATGTTCACTTCGCTTCACAAAAGTTCATAAAGTCCTTACTTCCCGGGTTTCGGCACCAAAATGTAGTGGAGTGAACGTCTTCCCAGTGATGACAGAGGCGATCGTCTTTGTTGTAACCTGCGGGTTACCGTTTATTATTGAACGGCTGCAACGCAGCACCGAACTTATTTTCGTACCCTTTTTTTTTATTAGTCAAGATGGCGGACGACTCACATTTCACATCCGGGTTTTTACTCTTCAAAATAAGATGTAGCGGTATTTCAAAATAAATGTAACATAAATAATAAATTGCACTATGCCATTTTCGGAACTCACAAATTAATGCATAGACACATAAATAGTTACAACAGAATCAAAGGGAGAGGAGGTTTAAAATTCATACCAGATGACAAATTATACTATATATTTTTGGACAGATGAGATCAAAATGGGGGATGAGAGAGAAGGGAGGACATGCAATAAATAGTCAGAATCTGGAATTGAACTCACGACACCACGGCTGGCTGCACATGGAGCACATGCGCCTCACCCACCGGACCAATGGCCAGTACTAACATTTCTTGATCGACAAGTGACCCTCTGCCTCCCGTAAATGCACATCACTGGAGGGCATTAAGGAATATCTCATATCAGTGTTTATTGGTGACTTAGCCTCATGTTAGCCCAATGTATAGTTGTAGTTGTTCTGTCTGGAGCTCTGTGACTCAAGTTAGACTTTCTGAGCTTTTATCACAATTTTAGCATAAAGGAGAGACTTAGTTGAAACTGCAATGAATTCATGCAGCTAAGCAAATGCTTTTGTTTCCGTCAGTTCAACTTCTTAGCTGTTAATCAAATACTTAACCAGAGCCATGAATGCTCTTAGTGATCACAGGCTACTGACAAAGTATAATTAAAATCAATTTTGTACTATCAGCCTATCCGGCTGTGTTTGCTAATGGGGGAATTGTGTCACCATGGTAACCGTGAAACTACATAAATGCAGCTCAGTATAAATTGTCTGTCCAGTGGCCTTTTTAGAACTCGCTCTTCTCCACTTGACTGATAACTATTACCACAGGTACGATCCACCAAACAGTGCATACTCTTGAACAAGGACCTAAAGATGCACCATGTAACTATTTTGTTAGGGCTTGCCACATGCTTGTCTTTATGGAGATGCTGTTGCTTTGGCTGAAATGTTCCACAGTATGACATTTAACTTTACTATCTCAATGAAGGCAAGCAAACGATTCTTACATTAAAGTTTTGATCTGTGGAAAAGTGTGCCCACTCAGAGTTAGAATGCATGTTTTTCAATGTATCTGAGCAATAAAAATGCCTATAATTTGATAATAATAATGTAACAATGTAGTAATGTAATGGTAGAGTATGCGATACTCTACTACAAAGCAATTACATATCTATGGAGACAAGCAGGCAGGGTGGATCCTCCTCCAGAAAAGTTACACAGTGCACCTTTAAATAAATACTACGCTTAGACAACATTCTGCATAGCGAATGATCCTCTAGTATAGTAACTTAATTATTGACACCTACCAAATCCCTATTAATTTGCACCTGAAAACACCATACATAGTTATTTGCAGCAAAGAACTCGACACTACACAAGAAAGAAGACATACAATTTCAAATACGCACTATTCCTCGTCCGCACCCACAGCCGCACACATACACTTACAGAAGTTTGCATGTGAGCTGAGTCGGGCACTCCAGAGGCTATCGTACAGACTGCTCATTAAAACATTTCATTAGATTTTAGTCAGGCCAGCTCCAGCCTTACACAGCCAGCATTTGACATGACTGCAGGAGACATGAGATAATCACTGAGTAAGTTATGCATGTGTATGTGTCACACTCAAATATGTTCTGAGGAAATGCAAAATTTGCATCAATGTTCTTAGTGTTATGTGTTCGCAGCTTTTCACATGGTTCTGGGCCATTGAAGCAGACCATAAACAATTAATGTAACTAAGTAACTTTACAATGGAGCTTGATTGACTTTAGATTTAAAAGAAAGAGGAAAGAATTTGGTGTGTTTCTGTTTGAACAACTTTTGTATGTGCATTTTCAAAGCTATGACTACATTTCCAAGATTTCAAGCAATAATCAACATTTTGTAGTTTATATTGGTTTACTAGATTTGTACACATATTGGCGTTGGCAATGTGTGTGCACCTGAAATATCAGAGGCAGTAAAAATTGCCAAAAATTAACAAATCCTTAGACAAGCCAATTAAATTAAATGATAGAATAGAGTAGAAATAGAAACCACGGGGAGAACCAGTGGAGGGGGAAAGCGGTCTTTCAATTTGAGATGTTTGGCAACACTGCTATAAATTAAATTGTACTTTTATTCAATATTTCATAGTCTGTACATTAGAGATTGTGCATTTACAATATTCATGCATATAGAACAGTACAAAAATCAATATTAAGGCAGAGAAGGAGCTGTCTTATCAACAAATGTTATTACTGGTTGAATATGAATTTCTCCTCAGAGCAGGAACACAAATACAATTTGAATAGTTCTTATGCAGAAGCCAATAATTTAGACCAGATGAGCAAATTATCATGCACATCAACACATAACAATTCAATAAGTAGATGACAGAAAGTGAAACTACAGCATTAAAAAGGATGAATTGATTTTAGAATGGGATAATGGTGGATTTTATATCTTTATTTAGTGGTGGCAGCTGTTTACTTTACGATTGCAATTTACTATTTTTTATCACTTCTAAAGCAATTATTCTGAAGTGTTGGAACAGTACAACATAAAAATCAGTTACGTTATGTTTGTTATGTTTTATTTATTTTTTAAACATAGAGCCAGCATTAAAATAAGAACATAAAGTGATATAAGCACGATAAAAAGTATGGAAATATTTCAGACTACTTTGCATTGTGCTTGGGCAGGTCAGATGTAGTTCCCAGAGGGACAGCAGCGGATGAGTCGGACCAGTGGAACAGTCTGCTCTCTGGGGGCAAGCTCTCCTCTTCATGTGTGTCTTTGTGAAGGCCCCTGGGAACAACTCCACTGACTACTCTTGACTGGCATATGCAGATTCATGGACCAGCTGCCAAAATGTTACTGCATATATTTTTTTGTTATGCAGCGGGTCATTGGAGAACTCTGCTAAAGTGCATTACTGATTAAATGTATGCTATAATACTATTTTATGTAGAGGTATATACAGTATAGTTCTGTATACAGCATAATTTTCATTTAACTGAGCTTAATGAACTTTGATCAATCTGTCCAGTCTTTACTATGTAAACTCAAAATAGCTTCATGAAGAGTTTAATTACAAAAAAATTATATCTCGGCTTTGAAAATGTGTTTAAGGTATTTTTGTTACCATCTTCCATAAAACATTTACCAGAGTTAAGAGTATTTGCTAAAGGAGGGAAAGGATTTGGCTTTTGAAAACACTATTAAAAGCCCTAAAATACAAGCCACAGACATTGTTTTAAACAGCAGTAATTTGTATTTGCTCATTAACCTTTCAAGGGGTATTGGGTTACTATATTCAGTACAGTACAGTATTCTGTATTTCCATTTGATTGTAGGAGTAGAGTAGGTGGCTGAATCTGAACTTCTACAGCCATTTACAAGTTTGATTTGCATCTCTCATCTGCAAAAGTTAAAGTATGACATTAAGTAAGTACTTGTTTAAAAATGTACTAAATTTTTTTGTGCTAAAAATCTGGTATTTCATGCAAAACCCCTAGACAGAATTTCACCAGGAACAAGCTCAAAATAAACCCATCATCAATTTCAGACTGTCTCATACTATAATTATAATGTATTACCTTTCAGTCCAGCAGTGGAGTAGAATTGCCTGCTCTCAAATGTAGAGAAGTGAGCAAAAAGTATCCACTCTAAAATTATCTGAAGTACAGATACCTACTAAATACCATAATTATAATACATTTACTTTGTACTTCATTACTTTCCCACCACTGCAAACCACCACACATTATAACTCATTCCAAATTCAGTGGGGGTAACTTAGTGTAGCCACAGTTGCCCTGGGGTTTAGGCTGATGAACAAAGGTTTCAATCAGTGCCATCAGCCCCTTTGATCACCACCAGTCACTCACATAAGGGTAAAGGCTGTACTTGTTTCATAATAAGTCTGAGCGATCATAAGTGAGTGCAATATTATAAGGCTATTACAGTATAAAGGGAATAATAACATGCAATATTGTCTATACACTCACTTCCATTGTTTACAGAGCATAAATAAAAATGGCACCTGAAATCAGTTTGTGTATATAATTTTAAAATGGACACACACAATTAATACAGCAGGGCCTAACTGCAAAGCAATTGTCATTTACTATTTGGTTGAACGATAATCAAAAAGAATTTGCGCTATGCGCTAAAAACAAGAAAACAACTGTGTGCAACCATTTAGTTTCAAGTTCACTCCAAATAGACCTGGCGGCAAACCCCTGACTGGATTTCTTTTCATGCAGTTTCCTCAAGAATGAATACAGGTGGAATATATACTTAAAAAAACAATACCCCACCAAATATCTCTGGGGGTCTGAATATTAATGCCCTGCTTTATGAGCATATGGCAGCTGAAGAAAAGCGCAGACCTAGACCTGAACTACACATAAATAACCCACCGGGCCGCCCAGTAGAAAGTCTGAAGTAATGCAAGGTGACAGCCTTTAGAATGGGAAAACACAGTTAGACAGGTCTGATATGGGATAGTGCTGCGAAAGAGAGGAGATGATAGAAATAAAAGAAAAAGGATGTGAGTCTATGATATTTTTCATGCGGTTAGGGATAATAGAGAGATTGCATAGGTAGATTGTATTTAACTGTATGGGGATATGACGATGCTGTTATTCAGATAGAGACTTTTTGAATATGTTGATTACATAATTAATGACATCATAAAAAGGAAGGTGTGAATCTTTGTAATCAGAGCGAAGCAAAGTCTTGTTTACTCTCTAATTAATTCATAATGGGATTATAATCTACAAAATGCTTACATATATGTTTTGGCAATTAACATCTGAAACATAAGTGTCCGTTGAACTTTATTTTTGTTTGCTCTGGAGGCTTTACAGTTGAAGACAGGTCAATGGGATTAAAGAGTGAGGAGAGATATGATGACACAAATTAATTGAGCCAGGAAAATGGTAACACTTTCATAATAATTAGCCTTAAAAACAGAGAACAAAGACTTCATAATGAACAAATAGTTTATGAAGAATGGTCAAGGTTTAATCAATTATTTGTTTCATTATAAATTAAATCTTTGCTCATGCTTTATTAAGGTATTTGGGGAAAAACAGGGATCAAAAAGATGTTTCAACACTAGTAGGGGGTCCCACCTCTATTTAAATTAAAGGTGAAATATGTGACTTTTATATACATGATACAAACATATTGAGACTTGACACAGTGTTCTGGTGATGCATGTTGTTGGTCTTTCCCTGGCATTTTTGCCCAGAGTAAAGTGCACAGAGGGCTTCACTACCTCAGGTGACAGTCACTTTTTGATGAAGACCTTCTTTTAAACTCTTAGTCTCAAACGTGACTTGAAACATTGAGCCGTATGTCTTACAGGCTGCTTACACTTGTCACTCCAGTGTCACTGGAGGCTTTGGAAATCCCTGGCGCACGGATCTCCAGAGAACCCTGTCTGTCACATAGTCTCAGTGTGTCCTTATAGGGGTTTTAACACCTCTCACTTTGCATTGACCAACACAATGATAGGGTCTTCAGTGCAATTTCAAAACATTAGGCAATCTAACATGTACACCATTCAAATTATGATTCTTGTATTTATTTATTTTGATCTATTTTCTATTTTTCCAAAAGATTAAACACAAAACATAAAATAAACAGAACACAACCAGAGAGCAAATTATAAAATGCAAATACAAATACAAATAGACATCAACTACAAATTTAAATTCAAATTTTAAAAAGTCCTATTTGGTCCTTAGTTGGTCAAATTTCCATTTGTCTAATGTTTGTTTTTATGACAGTCCAGTCCTTGATTGATGTTATTTTTTCCCTCACCATTATAGTGACCATGGCAGGAGTTCTGAGGCCCAAGTACATACCGTAGGTTTCGGACTTCAAGCAGCTTCTTTTTTCCTACGCGCATACAAAGGTGCGTCAAATGCATAGATTTGTACTGGCTAATGGCCACCAGGGGGCAATCTAGCACAAGCACGAGCATTTGACACACTAGAAGAAGACGTCAGTGGACTGTGGAGGCACTGTCCAGGGGACACGTTGTGTTCTCTGTTTATTAAGCTTCAAAACGCTTTGTGTTTTATTACAATCAGACTCATATTCCCAAATAAATTAGTCTAACGAGTAACACACGCGGATCGCGGATGTGCGATGTACGGTGGTCTGTAGTTTAGAACCTGCCGCATTGAAATGAAACCTGGCCAGACCTGACCCATGCATCACTACCAAGGGGATGGAATAGATAGAATAGAGACATTTGGGCAAAACTTTATTTTTTTTCTGTTTCAATCCTTTGGTTTAGACTTAAGTATGGAATAAGAGTACATTTTTCAAGATCTTTCATTATAGTGGCGAAAAGAGGAGTATACTTTTTTTCTCTAAGATTGTTGGGTAAGTCTTTCTAAAGGACAGAGCGGGTCACCATCATCTATTTTAAATTTGGTTAGCGCTTTAAATAAATAAGCTCAATGAACAGAATCCAAACCTTTTTTAGCGTCCAGACTCATTCATAGCTTCGTTTTGTTGTTTTTGTATATGGTTCATATGGGAGTAATTGTTCCATTCTTTTGGACATAATTGAGGTGTATAAACGATAGTCCACATTCAGAATTGAGATGAGGTACAGTCAAGTGGATCCTTCCCCTTTTTAGGTATTAAGGATATGATAACTTCCTTCATATTCAGAGGATCTGAGCTTGTTTAATGGCCCAGTTAAAAGTTGATAAAAGCAATTGAATAAGTGTGTCTTTTAGAGCTTTATACCACTCTGAGGTGAACCCGTAACTCCCCAGAGATTTATTGTTTTTTAGTCTCTTGATTGCACTTTCAATTTCAGTAGTTGTTATTTGGGCTCCTAATTTCATGTTTTGCTGGCTCCTAATTGCATGGCAGGTAAATTGAGAGTGTCCAAAAAAGATTTGTTTCCTGCTATTTTGGCTAAATGTTTTTTGTAGAAGGATTTAATTGGATTCTTGTATATATGTATACTATGTAACCTTTCTGGTGGGGTGGTTTTGCCAGTAATCTTCTTCATAATACCTATTTTCCATTTTGCTAAAGATACCCAGGAAAATTAGACTTGTTACTGTGAGCAGGGTTTGAATTTTCCACAAATCTACTGTGCAACTTGGCCTGGAGGCGTCACCTACATGAATGTCCTACTGTGGAACAAATCTAGGAAAAGCAATTACATGGGGATAATCTGGCATCTGACTGATCTGGTGTACTTGGTATACATTCAATAAACACACATATACATAGTATGCATTTGTTGGTCTTAGTTAGACATAGACATA
>NW_027315846.1:15362450-15419950 GCF_026437365.1 Eucyclogobius newberryi
CCCCATTTAAAATGTTTTCCCTGTGCTCTTGGAACCGCTTGGCTTTCCCTCCGGTTTGGGGATAATGTATTTGAACTGGAGCTGGGGGAGCAGGCCAGTCATGCTCTATTGTTATTTAGGCCAGCGTCACTTTCTGTTGCCGTGCCGCTGTATCAACTCAGCCCAATTTCTGCACCGGCCATTTCAGCGTGGCACCAAAAGAACATGGATAAACACTAGTTCGTTTGGGACAAGCTTCTCCTGGATATTCTACAGTTTATAACAGAAGGAAGTAACAAGTGAGTACTAAATAATAAAGTACAATTTCTGGCCAATATTCCAATACAATTTCAACTTTCACAGGGTATATGTGTTTTAGAGTCTATAATTCAGATAACAAGTCGACCAGTTGAAGCCCAATATTAGACCCTAAAATGCAACATTTCATCTTCATTTTTTATTGTTTTGTTGTTAATCGGGCTGGGCGTGAGAAAAAAAGTTTAGCTAAGAGTAGCCAATGACATTGCAGTTATTTTTTTTTTTTGCCAAAAGCACAAGTAGACCCAGGTTTTATTGTCCTCTGTTGCTTATTTTGAAATGGAACAGTAAATTATAAATTGAAACAGAACATATGCTAATACAAGATGACATGATAATAAACAGAGGTGCTCTTTTAACATATCAACAATATTTGTATTATTATTATTTAATTGAACTCAAAGGCTCTGGTGTCTTTAATTGGTAAGAGACATTGAAATAATTTGCAAGATAATTTCTTTTACCTTCTGGTATAGAAAAAAAACAAAAAACAAAACTGTCTATGTCAGGCATGTCCAAACTAGGGCAAACTAGGGCCAAATGCGGCCCTCAGACCAATTTTTGTTGGCTCTCCAGCTTCCTGCTATGTTAGCCCAAACAACAAAAGGTAGTACTTTTTACTGTGAAATAGGGAAAATGCAGGCATGTTGATGTTATACCAACCTAATATTAATGTTCCAGGTCTAATTAAAGGTGTGGAGGCTCATCGCAATTACGTCAAATGCTAAATTTCTAATGATTCACTTTGACAACTTGACAAATTCGACATTGTCAAGTTGTTTGTGGCCCTCTGCCCCGTTTAAGTTTCAAAATGTGGCCCTTGGTGAAAAAAAGTTTGGACACCCCTGGTCTATGTGTTTTCAAATTGTTAGTTTGAACTAGAATATTCAAACATTACTTTTTGGATCAAATATGCTCGATAGTGATGCACTTGTGGGTTCTATTCCTGCTCTAACATTTATACTATCTATCGCTCTCCACCTATTTCACACTGCAACAGTCCTGCAAAAGAAAACTGTTGGACCATAAAATCATTGAAAAACAAAACAAAAACTTTGTAGCTAAAAAAATCAATAAATGGTAGAAAATAAGATGACTGTGCTCATGTTTGATAGCTGACTTTCACTGCTCAGTGAAATTATACATATTACATGTTGATTAATTAATGATTATTAAATATGAATCTAAATGGTGATGAACTTGGGAGTTTGAGCAGGAGCAGAGCAGACTTCTGACCTCTGTGACTCTAAACCTGCAAAAACAAGTCATACACCGATCCTCTCTCTCTCTGGAGATTAGAGATAACCGAGAAGTTGGTTGAGCTTTTGACCTTTAGTTAATTATACACAGTGGCAGTGTTGAATATTTTCCCAGAGGTGTATAGCATGTCTTACTAAACTTGGCCTTTAGTTAAGATTTTTTTAATGATGGTTTTTAGCTAAAGACATTTAATTTGTGGCGGAAAACTTTATCAATCCCAAAGTAACATAAATGAGCTGCAATTATTTTCTCATAAGGCTCAGCACAGTGCCGTGTTTGCTATTCCCAGAAGTCTTGTGACAGCAGACACCTGTAAAGAGAAGGTTAAACACATTTACGTCATGTCTGAGTGGAAATTGGAGGGCAGAGGTTAATTTCTCCACAGCAGCCACACAAAAGCATCAGCTTAGGAGGCAACGTATTGCTCAATTTGGCAAAAGGCAGTAAAAGAAAGTGCTGCATCTGGCTCATGAAAATGTTTAAAATGTCTTATGTACTAAAAAGTCTGTAAAAAAAAAAACAGGTGCTCTTCAAGGTTCAGGGCAATAACTTGAGAAATATGTTGAAAGCTGAACACATATCACAAAAATATTAGAGGTAGAGCTGACAATAGACCCGAGGCACTCTGGTGTACAAAAGTTTTTAAAAAGTCCTTTTGCTTTTCCTTGCTGACACGTTTTGACAGCTACTTGTCTTTGTCAGGGCATAAATATGAAATCAACACTGTGTGCTTCCTTTTGAAGAGGTAGGACATGTGACAATACATTTAAAAGATGCACAAAATACCCCAAAAAAGCTCACATTGTTCAATTTCGTCGTCATCTTCCTGAACCTCTGAAAGCAAAAAATACACTTTTGTTAAAAAATGACTCAAGTAAATGTACTTAATCATCACATACAGATCCACGTACAGGCACAGAGGGTAAAATGTAGGGCTGTAGTCGACTGAAGAAACTCTTGGTCAACTTAAGACTGTGGTGTGAAACTGGCAAAAGCTCTCAAAATCTTTCAGTATTTCTATGATCTGACAATGCATCTGACCCAAACAGCACAGATTACAACCACACCCTTTATACTGAAAGTACTTGGAAAAAGTGTATTTACCTGTATACGTAAAAGGCAGATTCAAGGTTTCATAATTCACCCCAAATCATCAGCTCACTCAATCCATGCCCTCCCCTGTTTACTGTTATAAAGACTTATAATCTAAATAAACAAATTTGTCGACTAATACAAATTCTGGCCGACTAAAACACCTTTGATGGATTAATTGACTGTTCTGACAGCCCTAAATGATCATCTTCATAGCTGCAGAATTGCCACAATCAGTTGCCAAATCAACATTAGTTCAGTGATTGGTTTCTAAAAGCATTGGGTTGAACAAATGCATGTTAAAGCAAAAGAGAGCAGAAACTGTTATATTTTTTGGATTGTGTACTGTATATGGCCTTGACTGCCAGGAGAACGTCAAAATGAGAAAACCTTGAGTTAAACTGTGACAATGGCTTACAATCTCCTGTGTCTGTAGTATGTGGTGCTCACTGTGACATTGCTTTTACTGTGTTAAACTGACTTCATCAATATCATTAGAATTGTTGAACTTTTACAGCTGTACACCATCCCTCTGTGAGCTATGCAGTGCTTTGCCGTTTATTCAGCATAAACTGCACCTGCCTCTTGAACTGAATTCTATTTCCAAACCATTATCATCCTCCATCTAATCATTCTGCAGACTCACTGAATTATTGTGTTGTGAACAAAGACAGGGACTAACAGCAACAAACATACCATTTTATAGTCATCATTTTTCCAGCTATACGGAATTGTGAAGTGTGTTGTGTAGTTTTTCTCTGTTTTTTAATTTACCACTGCGATAATTGCTTAGACAAATCTATTTTCACAAGTCAGAGGTGTGTAATTAGCACTGATACAATTTACTCTTTACGCTAAATATTTTTTTTATCATGGGTAAAAATGCGTTATTTTTTATATGACCGTAAATTCAATTCAGTTTAATTTATTTTTGCAACGCCCAAAATCAACAGTTGCCTTGAGGGGCGAAAGTGAAAAACAGATTAAACTATTGCTAATAACAAATTCCTGACCCCTCCCATATTTAACGTTGGTTGGTTTGATATGTATGAAAGAGGAATTGTTGTCTAATATCAATGCCCTTCTAAAGTGCTCCTGAAGATTGATTGGAAATTATAGGAGCATACACCGGCTTCAAGAAGAAATATGTAACAAAGACTGTCCAGACTTGTTTTTGCACTTCTGTCACCTTTTTTTTCCAACAGTCTCTCAATTACGACAAATAAATACGTATATTATATGAGTTTCCAATGTATTTGTATGGCACGTTCATTAACAGGTTTTGGTGACATGAATCCCATTTGGCTTCCAACACTGCCATTATTTCCACCTTCTTCTCTCACTCCTCCAAAACTTCAGCAGATCCAAAGAACACATATCTTCATGTTGTATACTCCTGATGGTTGAAAAGACATATCAAAGTATTTTATGAGTAATGCAAATGAATGTGTATTTTGAACTCATGAACACTACCTAAGCACCTTGCACTCACTGCACTGTCACTTCCTATGCACTACTTAACTTTATATTTTATTATATTTTACTATGTACACATCACCACTTCCTATTGCAGTACATAACTTTATATTCTATATTTTATTATGTACATATCATGCCGTTTAGTATTCAGTGTTCAATGTTTTGTCACCAGGACAAGTTCCTATGTCTGTGAATTTTGTTTATCGAAAAATGGCAATAAACCCTATTCTGATTCTGATTCTGATTCTGATTTTGAGAGCGGGATTGAGGAGAATAGTAAATCATTCAGGTGGGAGAAATGTGTAGAATGACTGGCAAAGGAGCTGGTGTTTAGTTTTCCTAATTAGACACATTACATACAGAGACTGACATACATAATTTACTAAGTTAATTAAAAATCAACTCGGTCTTAGTCTCACATCTGATCATCATCTGATTTCTGGAAAATGTTCCGAAATGTCATGTGAACAGCTCTTGAAGCCAAAATATAATTTATATAAATTTGTAGCACTGTTTTTTGTGCGGCCGTGGCTGCAGAGCCGCGGCACGGTCAAATGGCTCAGCAGTGCGGCACTGCCACATAGCCTCATGGCTAACCCTAACCCTAACCCTAACCTTAACCTTAACCCAGCGCGGTCTAAAACGGTGCGGTCAAATAGCGCAGCAGTTTCAGGAGCCGCGGCACAAAATAACATGGCAGTTTCGGCCGTGCACCGCGGCTCCGTAGACACTCCCTTTTTGTGCAGGATTTAGTGTTTGAAGATTTTTGACGAGTCCAGCAATGCAGCATGGTCCTGTGGAGTTTTCAGATGCCATTTTTACACATACGTGTCTTGTGTCAGGGTCCAGAGCAGGGTCTTTTTATCCGACCTCAGAAGTGTGGCCTAGAACGGAAGTGACTTTAAGACTGGCTTTGCCAGTTATTGTTATTGTTCTAATTTGTACAATTTTAACTTAAACCAGCAAAAGGACATGAAACCATAACAATGCAACATTGTCAATGAACACACATCATTAGCAGGTCATGAGAAAGTATATTGAAAATGACACAAACACATCTCAAACACAGGTCTTAAGGCAAACTAAACTAAAACATGATTTAGTTACAAGTTTAGATCACACGGTGAAGTCTGTTTAGATGTGAAATATAGTCAATAAGGACTTTCCATCCAGCAGAACAAAGAGATTTTGGTTACACAGGACAATTCCTGGTCAGGTCAGGGTCAGGTCCTTGGAACCATTTGGTGTCCTCTGTGTTCCTCATCCGAGGTGTTGACCCGAAGGGGGCGTCACCGAGGGCTGTGTCATGTGATGGTTCACATAGCGAACTCCTTTTTCTTCGTTCTACAACATTCAGTATCACAGTTGTTTTGGAATTATGAAAAGGTAATAGATAAAGATGTTTTGGGACTTACACATCTTGCACTCATAACTTGCAAATATTGTAAAATAAATGTCAAATGTACTTTTGCTGGCTTAAATTTCATGCATTTGCCCTCTTAGTAATTTTCTGCAATCACATTTATTTTACATAATAACATAACAAATGTTTTAGGAACAGGCTGAATCATTGTGAATACATTTCCATCTGAATGAATCTGGGAGCGACTGAAAATAGTGTGTCACAGAAATGTATTAGTTTCGTTAATTAGTTTACGGTAAATTTGTCTTTAAATGCAAATCCCAAACGCAGAAAAAAGCAATTTGTTGATATTTTGTTTCACGGTTGACATTTTTCACTCTTCTCAACAAAAATCTTAATGTATGAACACTAAATACATATATTTCTGAAGGAACATGTGGACCATTAGACACTCCCTTAATGCAACCATGTTTGACATCCACCTCATTTACCATGATTTATAGATCAGTCATTATTCATTAACTCAAACACGTTTCAGTTAGTAAACATTTTTAATGCATTGAGACTTCTTTCCAATGAGTCACATTTATTAATTTATGTTGTAATGTGTGGATGTAGATTTTGCGCTGTTTGTGAGAAAAACATTCTGTGCACCATTACAATGTCAAAATAAAAGTTTATTTTTCGATATCTAGTTATTAAAAGAACTTCATCAAATCTCCATTATTGGGCAAACCTTGCACAACAGTGACCACAAGAATGTGCACAGTCCACATTAGTTATAGCAATTCTTTCAATAAATTTAAATGCAATAGATTGATTGATTGATTGATTGCACTTCTCCCACAATGCCACCAGTGGCATTGTGGGAGAAGTGCTGAAAAGTAACGACGCACCTCAGAGCAGAGGTCTGAGCGAGGAAAGAGAAGTCTGTTTTGGGAAACACGTGGAAGAAAGAAAGGAGGCGGTTTTGTGGATGTTAGAGCTGTGCTAAAAGTGGAGCTAATGTGGAGCTAACAAGAAAACAAACTTCTGTGATGTTGCTCTATGAGGAAAACATCCTCTACAAACCTGGACAGATCAGAAGCCACAGGTAAAAACACAGGTCAGAGTGTGATAAAGTATAAACATGACTGTGTCCACACTAATGTGACTGTGAACACAAACACAATGACCTCATTTGAGTCACTACATGAATCATTTGTCACTATGATCAGCTTAAACTATGAAAATAGCGAACTCATATTGAGTTTGAGCAGAAACACGTCTGTGATATGAACATTTCATATCGGAAATCACATCAAAAGTCCATGTTCCTGTTCCTGCTGCAGCATGAATATGGACTCTCTGGAGTATCTCACCTGCTGCAGATTTATGCAACAGTCTCCACAACTATTACTAGGCTGTAAAAAAGCTTATGTTTTCTTTGTTTTATTTTGTACATAATGTTCGGTCCACGATTCGAAAAGAGTTTGGTTTGATGGAACACTGTGGCTCATGCACTGCCCCAACTTTTTTTTTAAATTCTATATTTCCAAGGCAAGAGGGGTAGTAACTTAACCTCCTTACTTAGACGCTCCCACGTTTGTTTGTATTTAGTGGTGTGTCAGTTCAGGTGTACAGATAACTACAGATAACTACACAGATGTAGAAATGTTAGTTAGGACATTTAAAAGGTTTTTTAGATCTTGAGAAGTTTATTTTGTTATAAAGTCAAATACAAGTATTTTTCAGTTCCAAATACCTATGACTAAATGTTTATCTCTGTAGATCAACTCTGAAGTTGTAAGGCACATAAGCTGAAGTACAGTGTTGGTGAAATTACACTTGTTTTTCTTAATACATTTCAGTTTATGAGAAAAAAACGTTTTGTAATTTATTTGAATCGATCCAGTAATTGCTTCAAAAACAGCATAGGCTATAAAAAGCTATTGATTTTCTTATATTTCGTATTGTTTTATGTTTTACGTTATGTTCGGCCCATGACCCAGCCTGAGCGTCGAAATTCGCCCCGCAACCCAAAATGAGTTTGACACCCCTGCGTCTAAAGCTTCTGGAGCCAACTTATTCGAGCTGGGGGTTCAAGATGGCTGCCAATATGTCACTGTTCATGCTCTTATGAAAATACACATATAATGCATTTAAATGGCTGGAGTCATTATCACAGCAGTCTTACTCAACTCTCCACACCAATCACAGGTGCCTTTACGGCCCTTTCATACTTCATTCTTGTAACCTCTGAAGTCATCACAATAAATGTATTCAACCTAAATTTGACCCAATCAGTCATCCTAATGTTGAATTCCATTAAAGTGACAGCTTCATTTGGACTCATTTATGGGTTTAACCTCCCGCCGTAATCACATCTAACGTTGGGTGGCCCCTGGCAACATCAACAGAACAGCTCACCAATCAAGGTCAGGGGCAAAAATACAGAAATTAAGGTCAATATTATATTCACTGTTAGTCAAAAACTCTGGACTCATTTCCATACTGTCAAAGTGCTACGGTTGCATTCTGAGGTACGAACAAAAAAGGGGTAATTTTTCATTTCCATGCCATTTCCATATATTATCACATCCATCCAGATTTTGCAAAGCGAACTTATACAATATTCAATAGATTGACTGAGTAGGCCATTCAAAGCATTTTATGTAAAGTCGAATCATTCCTCAACTCAAATCACCGGGAATAATGGAAACCTGTAAACCTGGTATTTGAAGGTTTTTGTCGAAATAGGAACTGTGGATCACTCTGAAAGAAAGTCCATTGAAAAATTCTGCTTTTGTCAGAAATGATCATAATTCTCTCAGGTGCTCCTACTGAATTGATTAATAGAAATATTACAATTGTAAATTGTATTGAAAAGATTAACTTCAAATACAGTCAAGACAATATGAATGAGCATAAATGAATACTACGAGAAAGAAAAACTATGCAATTTAGCCGATGGCTTCTTAAAGGCGCACCATGTCTCTTTTCAGGAGGAGGCTTTGCTATCTGCTTGTCTCCATGGAGATGTTGTTGCTTAGAATTTTCAACAGATCAGATATAAGTTTATTACCGTACACAAAAATTCCTGGACAAACTTCTTAGCAGCGCTATACATTTTTGACCAGTTACTTAATCCGCTTTCTCTCCACCGATATAGATACATTTAATTCCTTACTATTCAACAATCAAGAAAATTGTTATTGACGTGTTTCAGCCATGCAGTACATTCATACATATATACAAACCAATTTTATAAAGGTTAACAAATAAATAAGCTATGACTAGGTCTTATTTAATATTATATGATTCAAAGAGCAATTAATGGATACAGGGATAGTTGATGGCATTGATTATGTTATAAAATAACAAAGAAAGGCAATATTTCACAAAATATCACAAAAAAAACAACCAAACATTAACATTATAGAAGTTAGAGACTGAATGTGCTGTCAAAAATAAAGCCAAATCGGAATTCTCTTTATGTAAATTATTTATGGAACAGTGTTGATCCTACACAAAATGTAACCGCTGTATGTAACTGATAAACACTATTTAGAAAAGTCTTGTCTGATTTTGTACTCAGTTGAGGTTTAAGATGCTCCTTTTAAATGTACGATTACAGATGTCTCTTCACATGTCTTTGCGCTTGCAGCATTTCAGAGTTTGCTCCGTTTTCTTACTTAAACCCATTCAACATCATTTCCCTTCACCTCAGTATCAAAGGCAACAATGGCAGTTAATTTGTCCGGGGCGCATGGATAGATTGCACTCACCATTGGTCTCAGTGGCGCTCTGCCGCTCTGAGCAGATATGTGGCAGTGGCATGAGACTGCTTGATGAAATCAGCATAAAAGTGGATGTGACTGCCAGGTTCAGGGCTTATTGTATTGTGACAGGATAGAGGACACGGCTGAAATAGGCAGCCAATGAGAGTGTGAGATGAGATGAGAGCGCTCGCAGACTGATGACGATAGGGACACTAGGCCAGCTCTGGGACTAATTAAACTGCCATTGTTGGCTCGGGTCTTGTGTGAAGAAAAATTATTTTGAACATGATTCAGAGGAACAGAGCGTAAAACGTGCATAATTCAAGAGTGTCTTTGTGGTCGCAAGTCCTTCCAAGGTCCTCTTTGCTGGCTGGTGCAACCTGTGAATTAGGTTTGGCCCTAAACACTCAGAAGTCTGCATAAATATAGCAATTATTGTACATTTAATAAATATCTAATAAAGATTATATATAAATATATATAATAGAGACTGCCCGCGGAGGGTGAGGAAGAGTTTTATATATACCGGTATATATATATATATATATATATATATATATTCTTAACATCTTTATTAACCTTATACGTAAGGCCAGTGCCTTCAACTTATAAATACAATTTTGAAAGGATATTTTAAAATCTATTAATTCTCAAAACTTTTCTTTTTTGAGTGATTTCACAGGACTTTGGCAACAACATAATTGTATGTTCAAGTTAATTGCACAATACTTTCATACAGGCTACGCAAATAGAAAACGTGTAAATGTCCACAATCTCATTTCTTTTCACTCTGGACACAATAATGCACTAATATCAGTCTGTTGAGTAAACTGAAATCATTTCCAAATGTCAAAATAGAAGTGCTATTTTATTGAGCCCCTATACACTGTTAACTTTGTCCCATTATTTTTCTCATAGTTCAGCGTTCTTTTATACAATATCTTGGTCTGTTCTCCAGAGCCCCAATTGTGCCCATCACTAGAGAGTTTAAATTAGTCTGGGTAAAGGGCCACAGGGAATTGGGCTTATTCGGTGGAGTGTATTTAGTTTTAGCAAGAACAGCTATTAAATGTTGAGTGTGACAGTACATTTTGTAATACACGGTTGTCTAGTATTGCTTGTTATCATGGATTGAGTCTTCTTTTTGTAGAATTTTCATGATTAATTTTCAAGTATTTTTAGGTTAATTATCTTTTTTTTTTTTTTATCATATCAGAGAGCAGAAAGAAAAGGCGTCCAAGGCCAGATTGTAATTCAGGCTGCTCAATTTGACCATATCAAACATGTTTTTTGGGGATTTTATCTACGTTTTAGATTATGACAAAATGCGTGTGAGTTTAACACATTACACCAACGATAATGCAATGGTAATCCCAAAGGAGAAAAGTTATTGTAAGCATCTAAGAGTTTTCATTTAGGCCTCCCTAGATTCCATTAAACATACAAACATTCCTAGTATTTACATTGTCAGACTGGTAATCCAGGGGAGATTTAAACAATTAACATCTCATATAATTTTTAATTATTCACACAAAAGCCAAATTATAAAGATAAAAGTGGAAAGGCTAAGGCAAATTAAAAGCAGATATCCCAATGGAGGATTGGGATTAGAGCTGCACAATTATTTTTTTCTAATGATGTGTCTGTAACAAGGACACCAGATCCCTTCAGTGGATGTGTTGGAGTGAGAGATGAGCACAGATGAATGACTATAGACTAGAATAAACACTATGAGATGCAATATGTCATTTTGAGTTTGAATAATTAACCACATAATCTTACACACAATCTTACACCACATAATCAACACTTTCTCAAGAAAACAGAAGTTTATCATTTGAAAAATATGTGTCAAACTTCTCTTTCGATCCACAAATTGACAGTAAGGGAAGAAAACCATAATTTTAAGTTTGCTGAATGTCTTTCCTTGCTCTGTTAAAAAAAAAAAAAACACCACAAGATTTAATCCTGAAATAGTTTTCATTATCCTCTTAGTGATCAGACTGACCCATAACTTTCTGCCTGTCTGGACTGTCAATGATATGTCAGCGATGCAGAAGATCACTCATTTAAACATCGAGGTTTGAAAATATTTTTGAGAGATTTTTTTTTTTGAGATTTTTGAGAGAAATGAATGTGAATTACTTATTACTACTTATGGGTTCGACTCTCAGAACTTTGCATGTTCTCCTCGTGTCTGCATAGATTTCCACCGGGTGCCGCAGTTTCTCCTGCCACTAAAAACATGTACAATGGGCTCCTTCTCTGAAAAAGTGAACAACTGAACCCATTTTTCTGCTGAGGCAAGACCTCCATATAAAAATACAATGCTTATATCATAAAATGCAGGAAAATAAGTAAACTACAAAGAATAGTTTTCTCCATGTGATGAAACATAAGTTTGTGGAACATAGGGATTCAATGTACAAACACAACACCTTTTAATATAAGTTGTATGAACATAATATAACATAACACAACATAACATAACATAATATAACATAACATAACATAACATAATATAACATAACATAACATAACTAAATAATATACGAGTACAGACAGAGGCTGGAGGTCTCCAAACCTTTGGTGAGACCTCTAAGAAATGGACCAATGAGGCAGTGGGGGAGCTAGGTGCATGTTTGGACATTTCAGACTGGGAGGTTTTCAGAGCTGCCACAGATAGTTTGGATGAGTACACGGACACTGTGACGTCATTCGATTCTGTGAAGACAGCATTATACCATCACACACCAAAGTCACTTTCAATAATGACAAACCCTGGTTCACACCAAAACTAAGGCAGTTATGGCAGCAGAAGGAGGCAGCACACAGGGCATCTTTACTTACCATACTTTTCATCTTTGTAGTGATCTCGGTCACGGTTTTATTATTGCTCGTTGTTTTATGTTGCACCAAATCACCATGTTTGTGAATTATGTCCATTGGCAATGGCACTAAACCTTTTCTGATTGTATGATTTTGCACATAAGCCTTAACACGTAAATCAATTTCTCCGATTCATACAATCTTATTGACTGAGGCTTTTGAGAATGTGTTTTTTCACAATCATAGGTTGAAAATTGAATTTGTTGTAGACATAAGGTCTGTGTGTTATGCAAATGTGTGTGGGGAAAACAAGAAAAGCCTCCCAAGGCCTAATATTGGAGTTTACACTGTCAACATTCATTTGTGTTGAAAAAGGATACAGTAACACGCAGTGAAAATCTCCTTCACCCACACACACAGCCAGCCTCGATGAATGGAAGATGACAGTTCAATTTACATGCTGAGTTTAAGAAGGCCTTCTCTTTGCATATTGAGTTACACTACCTGAAATAAGACACGAAACAGATAATGAAAATATGATATAAAGGAAACAATTCATCTGTGTGACAAACAAGAATACAATATTGTAGGTGCTGCTGCAAATGTAAGAAAAAGATGTCTAGGTATAGAACAAAAATGCATAAAATCTTTAAAACTTGATTCATCAACTAAATATTCCAGTAAATTGAGAAGTTTTAATTCAATATTTTTTTTACATCTCTGCTTTTGACCTGCAGATGGGGACTTTTCACTGTGCTGTTATAAATATAGAGATTGCAGGAAGCTTTGACTGAGCGTGAAAATGGGGAGGAATCAAAAAGTCAGTGTAATGCAGTGAAGTATATGCTATAAGCCTGTGATTCTTTCACCATCAACAATCCATCAGAGCTCAAACATACACTTATCTTCCACTCTCGGTTACCTCCCCTTTTCCTTTTTTATTGCACCAGTGACAAGTTATTCACAGCTGTCAAAAGGCATGATGACTTCACTTTTAATATTTTCTGTAGCAACAGAGAGCAAATATATGACTGTCAGGCTTTTCAGAGTGTAGGAGAGTATTATGAGCTATAACTGCCCCAAAACAACTAGAGAATAGGGCAGGGACATGAGCAATTTTACCACATTGACCTGACTTGTTTCAAAGTTATCATGTCACAAAAAAGAAGATTAATAACTAAATGGGGGGATGTGTATGTCTGCTGATAGATGGGAAATTCGGCACCATGGACAGCAACTTCCACAGAGATGGACTTGTGTCTTTGGTAACCAAACACCTGATCTTCACCCACAGCCAAAGTCCAAACCAGCTATTAAACAGAGCAGTACATGAGGACTAAAGAGCAGACAGAGGAGGGAGGAAGGGAAGGAAGGGTCTGGACCAACGAAGAACAGCTTGACTTGCCCTTCAAACTCTGCCCCTGCAGGTGAGTGCCTGATTTCCCCCTCAAATCAGAACAGAGATGTGTGATGTCACAGGCCTCTTCATCTAAAACGCAATGGCAGAGTTTTACCATAATTGGCAGCACCCACTCAGTTCCCACCCACTTAATGGACCAGCCGCCGCTGGATATATCACAGCCTCTGTCTGTACTCACAAATATATGTCAACAAGATTGTCCACATGTACGATGCTAGAAACATAGAATGGCTGTCCATGGGACTGAACTTGCAGAAACCTCAAACCTATACAGTTTTGGGCCGCTGCATGTCCTCATATGCAATACATGTTTGCAAAACTGACGTTGAAAACTTTAAGAAAGCCCCCTTTGATACTGTTGCATATCCACCCCATTATGAACAAATATAATGACTTTATCAAAAATGATTTCAAGTTCAAAGTAGCCCTGCGTGGGCCTACACTGTAGTTTAACATGACTCTTACATACTTGTGTGTATTAAAGCAATGCCAAGTATTAAATTATTCTGTATCAAGTGTTGGGTTTAATCATCCCCACAGGTGATGACAATGTTACTGGCAACTGAATCGCTGTCCTGATATAACGCCACTTTAATGTTGTATTACAAAGCATTGCTTCGAAACACCTTTGCCATCAATGCAATTGTGAAATAAGAAGTGTACTCTGTCAACAAGTAAACACACTGTGAAAAGCACTTATCTCCATAGGGAATACGTAGCACACTGAGAGACAAGCATATGGGGCACACTGTTGTTAGGCTGATTAGTCTCTGCCCCAGTGCAAGCTTTGACTTATAACTGATTTACATGTTTTATAATAGCAGTGCTTGAAAACCAGTTTGTTAACTGGTTTAATGCAACTGTGCTGTGGAATATCATAGGTGAGATTCAAACATTTCAATAACAAGGATAGTTTCCAAATTTCAATATTGAACTGGTTGTGGCAGAAATTAAACACAAAGTAAGTCAGAAAAGCATTATATAGTGTGAGGTGCCGGGGGGTAATAAAATAGAAATGTGCTCTACAGCTGCTACCCGTTTGAGCGGTCTGAAGGGGGTCCAGAGCCGGCCAGCTTTCCGTCCTGTAACTTTACAGCGCGAACTGATTGGACAATGGAATGCAAACTCAGGTGAAAATTAAAAGGCAAATAGCAGATGTAGATAAAATATAATTATTGATCTTGTGATAAACCATTTCCAGTGATGATATCTTTATTTGTTGAGCCGAGCACACACACAGCATCAGCCACTTCCTGTTTATTGCGTCAAGACCGAAAATATTATACCTTGTGTGGATAATGCATCTGTCCAAAGAAAAGAAAAGCAGAACAATCCATTTACTCTAGCTTTAGCCACATCTCACAGCACCACAAACTTGGAATTATTAAATGTATTCTTGTGAATTGCTGAGATTGGCTTCATGAGGAAAAAGTATAATTAAGGTGCAATTTAGCATTTATTTATTAAGAAAACATTAGTAATTTGGGTGACGTCGGCTCAGGTAGTGGACCTTTGTGAGCCAGGCCCACCATTTACAAAAGCGTCCCGAGACACTCCAAAGTGGAATGGGTCAAGGGGAGCAGGGCAAGTCGAAACGTGGCTATGGGCTATGCTGTTTGTGAAGCCTCTGACTTACAGTGAAATTGACCTTTTGGAGTTGACTTTAATCTCTGTTCAGTCAGATTAGTTTCTGTCACAAAATGCTACTCAGAGCCAAATAAAATACAAATAAATACAAGTATACTGGTTGTATGTACATAGTGATCATAAATCACTTAGATAGGCCAAAAAATCAGTATAAAGATGTGTAAATGGACAGTACTCACTGTACAGTTCATTCAGAAAAATTACTAATGTGAATTACAATTGAAAATGTTATACAAAATGACCAAGCTCCAAGCCTTTTGTGTTATTTTCCTTTGGTTCCCAACATAAAAATCTGAAAATGAGAAACAGTATAATGAGAAAAGGGAAATCAGAGTATTTTTTTGGTTATGTGCCTGAAGCATTATTTTTCTTTTTGGTGCTTAAGGTGTGGCATTGTATCTGTGGGGAAATCAAAGCTGCAATTTCTCTGACACAATGGAAGTTCTAATCCAAAACATCACACAAAAGATGCAAGTCAAATGGTAATATATTTTGGGCAATGTTCATTGAAAAGAAAGCAAAATATTTCATGGCGTTCTGGTCTCAAATAGCATTTTACTGAATATAAATAATATTTTTTTGTCACAAGTTCTGTCCCCTTTGGTAAAATACTGGGGGAAAAAACGTATTGTGAGAATTACTGTTAATTCTGTCATGGAATTAGACATACACCCGATGCTATTCCTTAACACATTGAGAACACAATTCAACTTAGAATATTAAACGACACAGAAACATCAGACATTTGTGTGGCATGCATGGGAGAAAACGCGGGGACTGTGTCAGCCAGGCCGTTGTAAGGAGCCTGGCTGACCCTCCTGCGTCTCACCCCCGCGTCTCACCCCGTTTTTTCCCATGCTGGTTGGTTTTATTAGATATTCTGGAATAGGCGGGTCACATTTCTCATTGGTCAGCCTCACATCAAGGCACTTGGTATTTTTCCGTAGAGATCAAGCCTTGGGTAAACATTACCCAGACTCCTCTGGGTTATCACCCCCCCTAGGGTAAACATCTTTACGACCCCTTCACAAATCCAGTTTGTCACACACCCGTTCTTCTCTTAGACTAATGATGCAGATAATATATCACTATTATGCAGATAAAATACATCACAGCAATATAATCATATATTCACATTTTATCACATTTCCCTCCTGTTTATCAAAGCATTAGTCTACTGTCTCATATGCCAAACATATCATTCTTTTCAGTTTTCAACATGTCTTTCATATTGGTGTTAAAATGACACTTTTACACTCAAAAAGTTTATGCACGGTTCTCAACATTGAACACATTTCTTTTCTCTCGGCCCACAACATGTCTACTGCATTACTGTCCTAAATTTTTAGTCAGATTGGTCAATCTCTGTAATTTGACAAACAGACAGTTTATCTTGTCTATAATTTGGTGCGGTGTGATGGGAAATATAGAAGTACAAGCGGAAAGCCCTTAAACCCGCTGCTCTCTGGTCAGTCACTTTGACTCGTCAGGGACCTCTCTGGACACCCCAATAACATCAAATACGTTGTATCAGGTGCTACTGGAACCAGACTGTCCACTAACCTCTCGACCTTGACCCTGCGGTATGGTTCTGGGTGATGCTGGTCACAAAAGAGACATAGGCACAACGTCCTAGTCCCTTTGTTTCCAAGCCCTCAGCACTGTGTCTCCACACCACCATACGTCCTCGCTTGGTTTCTTAAGAGACCTCCTCCCGCTGCTCGCTTCGATCACACCTATGACACATATGAACTGGTACATTTCCCATCTCAATTCATAATCTCATTAACATTACATGTAGTGATGTTGTAGCAGATAAAAAACTCTCAGTTAGTGCAAACAACAGTGGCTGTATAATATGCCATTGTGTTTCTTCAGCTACTGTCATGTCAATTATACATTGTACATTAAACATTTCACATTACACATTTCATAACCTTTCATGTTGATCACTTATTTTCTTCCCTCTATATTCCATTTCTGTGTATGTTGATCGATTGTCCCTCTTGTCCCGATTGTCCCAATTGTATAATACAGGTGTTCAGCACCCATATTACCGTCATCACTTGATGATGATAACTCGTTGATTCTTTTTCCACAGAGTATGGTACTCTGCGCACCGTAGCCTCTGTCTCTCGTTCATTGTAGCAGAGTATAGTACTTTGCGTACTGTAGAATCTCTGTCTGTTGTCTCTGCATACAAAAACGAAGAATACAAACGAAGTCCTGCGTCTGCGATGTTATGGATCTGGTGCTGTGTTGTCCAGACATTTCTCTCACTTTCCCATGAGAGCACCCATGTTCTCGTCCCTCCAATGGTCGGTGTGAGGACGACACGGTGTGGCTCCGTCCACTGGCTGTCCCACTTGGATTGTCTCTGTAAACACCACATCTCCAACACGTTCTCTGTGGTGATAAACAAAGTCTTTTCGACAATTCAGTGCATTTCAAACAGTTTTCTTGTTTACAATTTTTTTTTTAGTAATTATTGATTCGGAATATTTGTTTACACGTACATATCCCTCCTTTTTGAGATATTGAATTCCCATTTCTCAAACTACTACATTTAAACAAAATTAAATAATCCAGATAGTTTACAACGTTCACTAATCCAAGATGTAATCAAGGAAGAGATGGAATTGCGTCTGTCTTCCACTCCGCAATGTCACCTCTTGACCTTTCACAGTTCAGTGGTCACATCCCTGGCTGAGCCCCCCCTTCCACGGCACTGGGCCCCCACCCTGTGTGTCCAATCAGTCTATGTGTGTAATCTTACACTGCCAAACCTGTAACTTGTAAATCTGTTTTACCACCATTTGTTTCAAACTCCAAATGTTTCAAACTCTAAATGTTTCAAACTCTAAAAGTTTCAAACTCCAAATGTTTCAAACTCTAAAATGTTTCAAACTATAAATGTTTGGTGCGTATGTATGTATGTGTGTGTGTATGTGTCAAATACATCACACAATACTAATTATCTCAATAATTCCCCCGTTGAGCTGGCCATAAGGGTCAGTTCACAACTTAGAATTTTTAACATCAAATTTCACATCTCCTCTGTGCGTGTGGCCTGAATAATGTCACCCATCTAATGTAATATGTGCTAATCTTCTATATGTGCTTCAGGTGAGTTTCAAACTCAATCTCTCACACCTGCTCATGTGGTGCTTTACAAACATTGTGTATTAGTTTGTTCTAGCAAGTCTATATGTGTATAACAATCAAAATGATCCTAAACCTTCCCCTTGTACATAAGGCACATCATTTTATCAGTCTAACCATCTCTTGTCTCCGTCCTGAGTCCTATAATGTTTAAGTCCTGTTATCATTGGTTTTCATAACTTCTATAGCGTCTAAATTTAGATGATATTGTCTTATTTAAATCTATTCAATTCTTGATGAATCTCCACAATCCTTCAGGTAATTCCTTTAGAATGTCAAATTCTTTCGCTGTTAATTTTAACTTTTCCCTATTACTCATCAATCAACCCTCCCCCTGAGGTGTTGCCGTTGATACTCAAAGATAACAACATCTGCTCCATCCTGAGTCCTCCAGATTCTTTGCCAGTCAATAGCCCCTGTTATCTCTGACTATCTTTTATGACTTGGTGTCGTTTGCCTTTAGTTAATGACCCATTCATGTCTTTCCAAGGAGGACATCGGACGTCACTATTTAACTTATTCCCTCACTTACGTCTACATCGCAATACGAGGTTTCCTCATGATAATACAAATAAATAAGTTACTGATATAACTTTTACTATCACTTTACTTACTACCCATTCTACTCCTATGTCCAAAAACATCAGTAGTCACTCATTTACCCACATTATCACTTCCAGGCCCGTGCCTGCATTTTATTCTAAATTTAAAAACACTTCTGTCTTTTTGTCCTGTACTTTCATCTAGTCATGCATTAAGTCCAAAAAGATAATTTCCCGTCAAGTCCAATAATAAAACAAAACAAAACAAAACAAAACGTAGCTTTGTTCTGTGCACTCAAAAAACACGATACCATAAAAACACAACTTTTGTCTTCTATGTCGGGGACAGGAAGTGTCCTGTCTGTGATCATCACATTCCCCCAAAATATTGGCCATCTATAAAAATCTGAATTCATCTTCATCTCTTATCAAATTTAATGAAATCTTTATAATTGATTGTTGTCAATCAAACAAAACCCTTAAATTTGTTCTACAGAGCTCTCATTAACTAAAATTTAAAACCAGCTGAGTTTAGCTTTACTTATTTCATCAGTTCAGAGCGTCCTCTGAGCTGCTTTCCCCTCTCCTGCCTTGTTGACCCCCCTCATCTCCCCCTCTCTGCCACGTCATCTGAGCACGCTGGAAGTCTCCCTCCAAAATCCTCTTATGACTTTTCCTTTGTCTTTTTACAGTTTGGGGTGATAATTTTGGCATTATTTGGTCTCGGTCGTCTGAGAGAAATGCTACTTGCTTTACAGTCACGTCATATCTCAAGCTTCTAGTAGAATTTCTTATTGATTTTCCACCGGAGATAATGCTAGGTGTTTAAAGATTCACCCGTGACTGCAAATTTTAGATCTCTCAGAATAACGCCTTGTGACCCTTGTATGATTAATTGTGATTCTCACACTCGTTAGTGAATCACTTATTAATCCTCATTCACACATTCACACTTCTCTCTTACTTACTTCGCTCGTGCACAGCGCTTACATTCACACATATTTCCTCAGTAATATTAAACTGGGTATTTCCTCAGTAATACCTAACTGCGTATTTCCTCAGTAATATGAAACTGGGTATTTCCTCAGTAATACCTAACTGCCTAAAATATTTCCTCAGTAATATTAAACTGGGTATTTCCTCAGTAATACCTAACTGCGCATAAAAGCATACAATATTTTTCCAGTAAATATCAAACTAAATGCATAAAACGTTTTATGGCTAACTCTTTTTCACACACAATTTTTCTGACCTCTTTGTCGTCTGTTCTCCGCTGACTCGAAACGACGGGCTCTCCTCGCGGAGACTGAGGTGCGATGGGCGGCCACGGGAAAAGTGGACTTCCTTTTAGCTGTGCACAGACTTCACCGATTCACCCGTCAATCTCCGCGAAGGGGCTGCTTGTCATCCGGCTCGAAGGACCAGAAAATGTCATGGAATTAGACATACACCCGATGCTATTCCTTAACACATTGAGAACACAATTCAACTTAGAATATTAAACGACACAGAAACATCAGACATTTGTGTGGCATGCATGGGAGAAAACGCGGGGACTGTGTCAGCCAGGCCGTTGTAAGGAGCCTGGCTGACCCTCCTGCGTCTCACCCCCGCGTCTCACCCCGTTTTTTCCCATGCTGGTTGGTTTTATTAGATATTCTGGAATAGGCGGGTCACATTTCTCATTGGTCAGCCTCACATCAAGGCACTTGGTATTTTTCCGTAGAGATCAAGCCTTGGGTAAACATTACCCAGACTCGTCTGGGTTATCACCCCCCCCCAGGGTAAACATCCTTTGGCCATCTTTACGACCCCTTCACAAATCCAGTTTGTCACACACCCGTTCTTCTCTTAGACTAATGATGCAGATAATATATCACTATTATGCAGATAAAATACATCACAGAAATATAATCATATATTCACATTTTATCACAAATTCGCTGTTAAGAAATAAAGCATCATTGTAAAATGACAGACTGACACAGACTGACTATCTGATGAGGGAATGTGTTGACAGAGTGGGGACTATAGTCATTACTGAGAGAAATCACATATTTTTTAAATATAATACAAAAACACTTATTCAAATGGATAGAGGGGAATTACAGTGTGTCCTTGCTCTAGCAGCCCAGAATGCTCGCCAAGGAATGTAACTGCAGAGATATAGTTATCTTACAAACTCTGTTAGACACAGGGAGTGTCAGTGTTAATCATGTTGTGTGACGTGCATGCTCAAGTCCAGATCTGTGCACTGGTGATGCACGGGTCGACTCGTGTGGCAGTATAGCCTGCAGGCGGGCTCTACCACTGTTCATCAGACTTGCTATTGGTTGGCGGTGACGTCAACCAGTCATAAAAGCGCTTCCTTTCTTACCTTTCACCCTCTTACCTCTAGCTCTGACTTCCGGTCTCCCTGTGTTTACACCGCTCACTCCACTCTCAGGTAGTATTATAAATTCAGACTTTATGTGAAAGCTTTAGCATTATTTGTAGCGCTGATTGTAACCATTTACATCAGTGCTTGCTGCCATGGGCTTGCACTTTCTGCTGTGACATGCTCGCTGTGTCCCGCCCGTTGTTATTGTCTGTCCAGTCCTCCGTCGCACTTGTTCCGATACAACTACAGGTGCCATCCAACAGTCTTTCATAGATCTGAGCCATGGAGCTAGTGTGCACTGTCGTCACCTTGCTTTGCCTGACCTTTCTTTTAGACCGTTCCAGTCGAGTCATTTGCTTTCTGGATTTTGTGAAACAATCGTCCAACAATGAACTGAGCTTAACTTATTCCAACTGTAACGTCCATCCAGAAGCTAATTTATTAACAATGTATAAATAAACATATGTATTTGTGCTAACTTATGGAATCAAGTCTTTGCCTATCAGCAACAAACCTATGAGCCTTACATTTAGCTGGTCCTGGGCCAACTCCCAGGTGGCGTTGTTGAGTTTTATTTACATTTGAGGTTAATCTGGTTTAGCCATTATGGACAAGAAGAGCTAAGCTAAACGACCCTTGGAACCCACATATGGGACCCGCAGCCAGGTTTGGGCAGGTTACATAATTCAATGAGAAGAAACACAGCGAGTGTGGTCCACTGGTTTGACTTAATATCACAGACACGGTGTAGGCTGAGCAAAGAGGCCTTTGAGACAATCCAGCTCATAACTGCAGGGTGTAAGATGCTGGCAGGGAAAGCATACATGGAGCGCCATAACCAGGTGGCTGGCATAATGTACAAGAACATCTGTGCAGAGTATGGCCCCAAGGTCAATGTGGGAAACACCTCCAAAGGTGGTTGAGAATTACCGAGCCAAGATCCTGCGGGACTGACAGAAAAGTAATGGCAAACCAACCAGACATGGTGGTGGTGGATAAACAGCAGAGGAAAGCCGTTGTGGTTCACGTGGCAATAAAGTAATGAGAACATCAGGAAAAAGGAACACAAGAAACTGGAGAAATATCAAGGGCTCAGAGAAGAGCTGGATAGGGTGAACGTGCCCGTGGTCATCGGAGCACTCGGGGCAGTGACCCCCAAACTGGAGGAGTAGCTTCAGCAGAGGAAAAACATAAGACATCTCAATCCAGAAAAGTGCAGTGCTCGTAACCGCAAAGATACTGCACAGAACCCTCAAGCTCCCAGGCCTCTGGTTGAGGATTATCTGAAGCATACGTTTGGTGTTATGTGTCCAAAGGTTTGGAACAAAAAAACAAATAATGGAAATGTCTATTTTTATTATTTTTTTGCTTTATGTAGAGGCCAAAAAAAATTACTGCAGAAATTTCATACTGATAATTGTTAAAGGTTCTATTTACTGTTCTGTCTCACCAAAATCTCAATTTGGCCCCTTTCAGGACATTTTATTGACATACCTTTCACCATTTAAAATAAATGTTTTGGAGATTGACACTGGAATTAATTGTTGCTTCCAAAAGCATATAAATCTAGTCAGGTTGGCACAGTTAACTGAGTAGTGGTTATGAGCACTCAGACTGAGAGAAGGAGATCTTGAATGAGCATTAAGACAGCAGGAGTTACGTGGACGCAGTGGCTGATGAGGGTCTAAAGGTCAAGGTAAAGTCTGACCTTCAGTTTGATGGATGCTGCTGACATTTACACTGACTTAATCCAAGTAAGTACACTCACAGTAAAGCTCTGGACTGACCCACTCTAATGTCTTTGTATTGTCAACTACACTCATCTTATGATCTATCAAAGGGAGATAAGGGATGGTATTGAATCAGATATTGAGCTTCTTGTGGGGAATTAAAATACTTTTGACTTACCATCAATTACTAAAAAAGTACAATGCAGATGTACTTTCAACTGCTCCGCGGATAGTATTCTTCTGGATGTTCCCAGCAGCCGTACAGGCAGGCACTAATGGTTTGCCTTTAGTCAATAACATGTGCTGTGCTGGAGGCAAAATTGGGGATTGGTATACTGACTCTCATTAAACCCCAGCAGAGAAGCCAATGAGACTGTACTGAGAGGGCTGTTTTACACAATCAGCATACTGAGAAGCATAAGCTATCATCCAATGTAAACTACTTCAGAAGAAATACGGATGACACAGGCCTCAAACTACAGATCGAAGCATTTACTTTGCATGCTTTGTCCATTTTTTTATTAGCCAACCTCTTACTTTATTTGATGAATTATGGAAAATCTGATCCCATTTTAATGTTACAGGCAGCCTGTAAGGAGCAGTGGGCAACTAGGGATAATTTTTGAGCTAATTTTTGAGCATTAGAGTCTTGGTCAGGCGTAAGAAGTTGCAGGGTTAAACTTGGAACTGAGAAAATAATGTTTTAAATGTATTTATTTTCACCCATTCAATGAGCAAACAGGCTTAGCTTCAATTTCTTTCTGGACCTCTTGTTACCCCAAGACAATTCTCAGGTCAGAAGCCTCACTTTCTTCTTAACTCTGTTAACTCTGTCTCCCAAACAGAAGAAAGAAGAAGAAAATGACCAGCAAAATGGCGCCAATGAAAAAGTAGGTCTGTCTGGAGCAGAGGTGTCAAGAGAACGCACGTCAATGTTGATTTATTTACCAAAATAATTGGCTTCCCACCAGGATTCTAGCATGCCCTGCAGGCCTGCCACTTAATAAGCAAGCAAGAATTTTGAGCAAATTAATCTAAGTATCAGCGTGGAAAAATGAATGTGCCCTTAACATTTTGACATTTCTATATGCTTGGAAATTTCAGAGCACCAATCTCTTTGTGTTTAATAACTTGTGTTTATTATCAGTGGTTTATTTATTTATTAACCTTTATCTAACCAGGTAAAATCCATCGAAATTGAGACCTCTTAAGCTTTATCAACATAAACAATTTCACAACTGATTGGCAAACCAGTTTAAGGCTTGGTTAGAGATGTTGCTTTCGAGTTTTAATCAGACACAACGGGTCAGCAGTGTTGAAACCCTTCGATAGATTGAAGAATAGGGCAACGCAATATTTTTTTCAGATCCAGAGCTTGCAGGAAATCATTTAGAGCCTTGAGAGCTGCTGTGACCGTACAGTTTATTTTTTCTAAAGCCACACTGAAAGATGTAGACAAAATATCTTTAGAGTCTAGAAAGTCTTTCAATTTAGTTTTTTGAGGATACAGGCTATGACGCAGAGTTTAAAAACAGGCTTTTAATTGTTTACTTCACTTGGATTGCCACCTTTTAACTAAATGCAGCTTCCCAAATCTTTTTAGCACTAATCAAGCTTAAATTAAAAATCTTAATTAGAGGCTCTGCTTTATAGTCTGCAGCCAATTTTAAGAAGAAAGTTTCCAGTTTATCTGGACCATATGCCTTATGTATGTCCATGTATATCAGATCACTGAGAACTTCTCCAATGAACAATGGAGGATGAGCATTTTCCCTTATGACGTATAACCAGAGAAAAGATACTTTAGGAAAAGTACAGTTACATGGCTAAAAATTTACTCAATTACAAGTTCAAGGAGTGTTGATATATTTTTACTTTCGAAGTATGTATGAAAAAAACAATTCCGACAAAAATCTACTCAATTACAGTAATAGAAGTATTAGCAATTAAGTACTTAACACACATTTTATTATTTTCATTGATGGCAAAAGAAATTATTGATGAACATGTTATACTTGTGGGTTCCTCTGTCTGAGAACACTGTCTTCTTCAACTTAGAAAGACAAAAAGCAAGTGTTATTTCATTTTGTGTCTAGGTTTCAAGGGTAAAAAACATGATTTATTTATTTTTATTGAGTTTAATTATTTACATTTTCATTTCAAGAAAAGAGCAGTAAAACTTCAATCTCTCAAAACGCACACTGTATTTCCAAGACGGTGCTTAAATAATTTTCATCGTTCCTCTTCGGGTTAAATATTCATAAGCCATTGTTATCTAAGCCCTGTTTTTGGTGCTGTGCGTGACTCTATCTGCAAAACAAAAGCTTATTTTTAGCATGCTATTACAGTGCTCTGGTTCTTGCCTTTCTCTGCACTATATCTTCCTTAGCATATTAGTAAGTTTATATTTCAGTCAATAAAGGGGATGTAGCAGTTCATTGTGTTAACAGCGCTTTGTCATCTAGACAAGAGAAAGTAATTACCAAAAATATTCAATTGTAAAAAAACTAAGGCAAGGCAAGTTTATATATAGAACACAATTCAAAGTAATTCAAAGTCCCTCCTCCAGCACCTCATCCTCTGTTCCCCATAGAGACATTCACTTCATCATCATACAATATGGAGAGCCATAACCAAGGGGCAGGTATAGAGTACAGCAGGGGTGTCCAAACGTTTTTCACAGAGCGCCACATTTTGAAACTCACATGCAGAGTTTTGATGAGCCTTTACATTTTTAATAAGACTTGGAACATTAATATTAGGTTGGTTTAACATCAAAATATTAGATTTTTTGAAATTTTACAGTAAAAAGTACTACTTTTTGTTGTTTAGGCCAACAACAAAAATTTGTCTCAGGGCCACATTTGGCCCCTGGGTCACAGTTTAGACCCCTGGTGTACAGGAACATCTCTGCGGAGTAACCCCAAGGTCAAAGTTGGAAACACCTCCAAAGAGGGAAGAGAATGACCGAGCTAAGATCCTGTGGGACTTCCAGATACAGACAGACAGAATAGTAAGGAGCGAACCAACCGGACACAGTGGTAGTGGATAAACAACAGAGGAAAGCCGTGGTGGTTGAAAGGAACATGAGAAACTTAAGAAATATCAAGGACTCAGAGAAGAGCTGGAGAAGGTGTGGAAGGTGAAGGCGAAAGTGGTCCTTGTAGTGTAGCCCCCCCAAACTGTGGCTGCAACAGGTCCCTGGAAATATATCAGACATCTCGGTCCAGAAAAGTGCAGTGCAGGGAACAGCAAAGATACTGCACAGAACCCAAGCTCCCAGGCCTCTGGTAGAGGATCTCCAAGCTTAGAAAAATGAGTATGAGACCACCTATGGAGGGTGAGAAGGGAATTTTAATGTTTACCTATATTAAAAATAATCAATATCTTCCATGTCACACATGCTCCTTTTACTGATAAAATTAAAAGCAATTACAATCTACTTTGTTTACAATCAAATCATATTCTCCTTATCATGAGTTATCTTGCAATCTATTCTTAAGTACGATAGACAAATAGACACATAATTGAGCTGCATATGATTCAATATATCAACATTATGGATTAAAATATTCATTATGCTTTATAAATATGCATATTGCTTAGCAGATTTCACAATTAAAACCTGTTACTCCGGCTGTTCAGATATCTCTATATACCTCTGCAGATTGCAATAAAGAGCACTAATGTGATTGAATACCCAACAGTGTACCAAGGAATCCACTTATTGTAATATCTTACTAAAAAGACAAGTCCAACTGATAGATAGCGTTGCTTTTTATGTGTACAATGGAAACCCAAGATGTGGCCATTGCCAATAACCATTATTTAGTACTCTCTCGGTCAATTGCAGTATCGAATCTAAAGAACAACCACTTCCTCCCTGCCTTCTAATTAGCAAACATTAGCTTGCACTGCTAACATATTAACATTTAACAGCAGGCCCATTCGCACCAATTAGCAGTTAGCCTCATACATTACCTTGTTCAGGCAGAGAGCATGCATCTCAGCTTGTTTGGTATCCATTTATGTGTGACCACACTCTAGCCCTTCACCTGCTCCTGCCTGTGTCTGAAATACCCCCTTTTTGGTTTTGGCAGACTGGCACTCTCATAATCTGTTTTTAATTGCAGTGTAATTCTCTCTCCAGCACCCTCACTCATGTACTTTCAACACAGCAAGTCAGACTCCAATCCTTAACATCCTCTCCAATTTCCTATCATGATCCTGTCTTGGCCATTAATCGTTTTCTGACACTGCTATAAGCGGTAACAGATATGTAGCAGCGCGGTGCATTGTGATTAACATTCTCACCATACTCCTGTGGATTGTACTTTAGAGTTGATATCATGATTGTTATTCTGATCAGGCCTTCTATTGCCTCCTGCCATATTAATTACCTGTAGGGATGTATAGTGTTCCCCTGAGAAGCAAAGTACCGGTAAATGAAATCTATAAGCTCTCAGCACGCACTTGGTGGTGGTATTGTAACAAAACTGTGAAAAAGTCACAAAGTATACGTGTTAATTATCCAGATAAATAGGTGGCTATGATGCTATAGGCTTGAATATGAAATATAAGCTAAATCTCTTGACTTCAGCTCCAGTCAAATTTTCCTTTGACAATTGTAACATAAAAAGTCCCCTTGCAGTGAATGATGGCCTTTCCTCCTTTGCCATGGTGGCAGTGGCCCAAGTTGAGCTTAACATAATTTATTACAATCAGAATATTTATATTTTAATAATAGTTTAGAATGTGGTTACTAAATGATTTCTAGTGGTGTACTCCTTGGAGACTTTTAATGACCAGTGTCAAACCCCTACTTGACTAACTTATAAAACATGTCACAGTGATTTAAGGTGTTACAGATATGTGATTCTTATCATCTCGATGTCATGGGTTCACTTCCTGGACTATTTGCTAAATGTCTCTACTCTCTCTCATTCCATTTCCTGTCAGTAGACAAGGGTCAATGCAACAATGTGGCACGTTGGAATTGATGAAACTAGAACTTTTATCAACATTGTACAGCCACTTGTGTTTAATATAAGGACTCATTGAATTGCAGTAGTTGTGGTTGTCACAGCGATGCATACAATGATGGAAGCCCAGTCATACCTCCTCATCATGGTATATTGTGACATATTCTCATCTATGATTAACTACTGTAAAAGATTGCTTTAGCCGACTGGGCGTTCCAGTACCACCCACTCTGTGTCCGAGGCTGAGTCAGTGAACAGATTTGACTCAGATGTTTGGCTCAGAGTCAATCCTGTTGTGTTTTCATAACTGGGGTTTGGCTTATTTGTTAAAAAACACAATGTAGATGATTACATTATTACAACTGTCCTTTTAATTCCAGTTGCAGTTTAATGGCATTAACAATAGCAAGTAAAACTTGTTTGATGAAAATCAGACCTGCTGACTGAAGTTGTGATGCTATTTAGGCCCGAGCCCCAGCAGGGCGGAGGGCCTATTGCTCCCGCAACGCTGCCGAAGGCAGCGTTGCAACTGTCTGACAAAACATGCGGGCGCAGCCCGCATGTTTGGTACCCCGTCGCCCCTGGCAAGTACAGTGAACTAGCCCATGCCGAAGGCATGGATCATGCATACTTACTCCTGCTATGACAGAAATAGTCAACAATTAGTGAATGGGCGTAGCCCATTCACTAATTGTTGACAACAGCAGCGCGAAGCGCTGCATTCCTCCAAAAACCCTCCTGGCATCGTCCCGTACGCGAGAATCTATGCCGCAGGCATGGGCCATGCTTGTATCTGCTCAAATCAATGGAAGTCTATGGGGAGTGGGCGGGGCATCCCGACGGAATAGGGAGTGACGAGCGAGTAAGCGCTCGTAATGATGATTCCACCCCATGGCGGCATCGGGAAGGCTTAGAGCTTTCAAACGATGTATAATTTGTTGTTATAGTGGAAACGGCTATATTGTTTTTGCTAAAAATATTATTATTTTTATTTTTAGGCCCGAGCGCCACAAGCTGGCGAGAGGCCTATTAATCTCGTAAGGCCGTGCGAAGCACGGCTGCGAAAGTGCGCACGTAGTGCGCACGAAATTGAGCGCGAAGCGCTCGCCCACTTCCAAACACTCACTAACGCACTCCTTCACTCACGCACGCCCCGTGCATACTAATTAATAGTAGGAAAATGGAACATTACCGTTGTAAACGGGCGAAGCCCGTGCAAAAGTGCGCACTAAACGAGCACTTTACATTGGGATGACGACCGCGAAGCGGTCGTCATCCCCATATAAAGCACTCATTTGCCCTAAGTAGCTCACGAATACGTTCCCCATCTCTTGCATGTTCCATGCATATAAGCATGTAATGCAAAAATTGAACATTATTACTGTATAGAGGGCCAAAAACACAAAGTGGGCGGAGCCCACTCAAAATTAACAAAAGTACCCGTCAGTGACCAGGGACCCACACCATGAGGTAGGAAAGCGCGAGCGCTTTCCGAAAATGTATAGTTTATGATATTTGAAAAATGGGAAACATTGTTTTCGCATCGGAATATTCTTCTTCTTCTTCTTCTTCTTCTTCTCGGGACCAACCCCCCTATTTTTCACCCAGTGAACATTGACGAAAAGTCACAAAAATGTTCACACCTCTAAAAATCGTGCCTCTCTACATTCTGGCTATTTCCCTTTTCTAAAATAAAAAAAATTGGCGCGTCAGCGCCCCCAAATGTACCAAAAATGCATTGAGAGATGGGAAATGACCCAAAAAAAATCTGATCGTAGAATCATGAAATTTGGCGCAGAGGTAGATGGTGACAAGAGAAGTAAAAAATATTATTACGGCAACGCCGTCCGCCCAACCAAATGTCGGCCATATTGCTTCAAAAATGGCTAAACATGATTTTGGAGTTTTTCCAAACGTCGTACTTTTACGAACTCCTCCCAGGGCGTTGGCCCTAAAAAGCTGAAATTTGGTGAAAATGCTACTGAGGAGTGGGACATCAAAAGTTGCCCCGTATGCGAGAATCCATGCCGCAGGCATGGGCCATGCTTGTATCTGCTCAAATCAATGGAAGTCTATGGGGAGTGGGCGGGGCATCCCGACGGAATAGGGAGTGACGAGCGCGTAAGCGCTCGTAATTATGATTCCACCCCATGGCGGCATCAGGAAGGCTTAGAGCTTTCAAACGATGTATAATTTGTTGTTATAGTGGAAACGGCTATATTGTTTTCGCTAAAAATATTATTATTATTTTTCTTGTTCTTCATCGCTTTGAACTCTAATTTGACCCCCTGAACATGCTCAAAAACTCACCAAACTTTGCCCAAAATTCAGAATCGGCGAAAAATTTAATTTTTTCTGGGCCATTTTCTTTTTCGTTAAAAAATGGCGCGACAGCGCCACCGACAAAAGTCAAAATACATTGCGCCTATGGGAGACGCCCCGAGGTCAACTTTGACGTAAAGCTACGAAATTCGGGACACACATTCCTCTCGTGAGGACAAACAAAAAAAATCATTGTGGCCACGCCCCCAGACTTACCCTATGGCCGCCATCTTCCTTTGAAAATGAAAACACGCTGTGTTAGCCATTTTGTTCACGTCAAACTTTGACGAACTCCTCCTAGGGCGTTTTGCCCACCAACTTCAAAATCGGCGTACGTCCTCTGGACAAGTGGGGCATCTAAAGTTATCCAATTTTTTGAGATACCTTTTACGGTCTGTGTGCGGCGCAGCCGCAAAGTTGGACAACTTATTTTGGAATATTGCAGATCTAAAAATTGCTCCCATTTGATCAAAACCAGTCCGATTAGGACCAAATTTGAATCAGTTGTTAAACGTTCTAGTTTGGACCAGTTTAGGCTGACAAAATTGAAATGGGCGCGATAGCGCCCCCTACAGAGTGACATTTAAATTAACATTGAAGGTCAAAAATTAGTTTTACCAAAATTTTCTAAACTTTACCCAAAATTCTATTTTGGCGTCCCGATCAAAAAAGCCTATCAGACAAATGCCTTAATTTTTACGGCGTAGTCGTAGCGATGACATAAATCTCCCATGTTATCCCTATGGGAAAACCGCTAAATCTCTCGAATATCCACATTTTTCTGTTTCAAACTTTGACGAACTCCTCCTAGTGCGTTTTGCCCACCAACCTCAAAATCGGTGTACGTCCTCTAGACAAGTGGGGCATCTAAAGTTATCCAAATTTTAAGGATAGCTTTTAAGGTCTCTGTGCGACGGAGCCTCAAACGTTTCCCAGAATTCTGACTATTTGGCCTTCAGAGTGGCCTATAAACAATAGAGTTTTTCCAAATGACATGATATTTTGCACAAAATTCTAATTTGCCATCCTGATCATAAAAGTATGAGAGACAAAGTCATATTTTGTACAGCGTAACCGTAGCCATGACAGAAATATCCCATGTTATCCTTATGGGAAAATCGCGAAATCCCTCAAATCACCACATTTTTACGCTTCACACTTTAACAAACTCCTCCTAGGGCGATTGTCCGATCAAACTCATATTTAGGGAAAATCATCTATACAAGCGGGGCATCAAAAGCTATCCATATTTTTATTCTAAGTGCTACGGTCTCTGTGTGGCGGACCCGCAAATATATGTCAGAAATGGGAAAACAGCGAAATCTCTAAAATGACCACATTTTTACGCTTCACACTTAAACAAACTCCTCCTAGTGCGATTGCCCGATCAAGCTCATATTTGGGGGAAATCATCTACACAAACGGGGCATCAAAAGTTAGTCATATTTGGATTCTAAGTGCTACGGTCTCTGTGCCGTGGAGCTGCAAATATACTGTCACAAATGGGAAAAACGCTAAATCTATGAAATGTTCAAATTTATGCTTCACACTTTAACAAACTCCTCCGTGGGCAATAGCTCGATCAAGCTTTACTTTGGGAAATATCATCTACACAAGCGGGGCATCAAAAGTTATCCATATTTATATTCTAAGTGCTACGGTCTCTGTGCAGCGGAGCAGCAGATTTGACTGACACTTGTGTTGATTTGCACTGGATTGGTCATGTCCAATGTGTCGCCGTCTGTCAAGTTCTTTTTTAATTCAACACAATAAGGGCGCCATCTTTATCAAGTCGAAAGCGCAGAGTCGGAAGGCCGGCGGCCCGCGAGGGCCGTTGGATGCCGCTTGCGGCTTTAATTTTTATTGTTCTTCTTCAGCGCTTTGAGCTCTAATTTGACCCCCTGAACATGCTCAAAAACTCACCAAACTTTGCCCAAAATTCAGAATCGGCGAAAAATTTTATTTTTTCTGGGCCATTTTTTTTTTTGTTAAAAAATGGCGCGACAGCGCCACAGACAAAAGTCAAAATACATTGCTCCTATGGGAGACGCCCCGAGGTCAACTTTGGCATAAAGCTACGAAATTCGGGACACGTATTCCTCTCGTGAGGACAAAAAAAATATATTATTGTGGCCACGCCCCCAGACTTACCCTATGGCCGCCATCTTCCTTTGAAAATGAAAACAAGCTGAGTTAGCCATTTTGTTTACGTCAAACTTTGACGAACTCCTCCTAGGGCGTTTTGCCCACCGACTTCAAAATCGGCGTACGTCCTCTGGACAAGTGGGGCATCTAAAGTTATCCAAATTTTTGGGATACCTTTTACGGTCTACGTGCGGCGCAGCCACAAAATTGGACAACTTATTTTGGAATATTGCAGATCTAAAAATTGCTCCCATTTGATCAAAACCAGTCCGATTAGGACCAAATTTGAATCAGTTGTTTGGACCAGTTTAGGCTGACAAAATTGAAATGGCCACGATAGCGCCCCCTACAGAGTGACCTTTAAATTAACATTGAAGGTCAAAAATTTGTTTTACCAAAATGTTCTAAACTTTACCCAAAATTCTATTTGGCCATCCCGATCAAAAAAGCCAATGAGACAAATGCCATTAATTTTTACGGCGTAGTCGTAGCGATGACAGAAACCTCCCATGTTATCCCTATGGGAAAACCGCAAAATCTCTCAAATTACCACATTTTTATGTTTTACACTTTAACAAACTCCTCCTAGTGCGTTTTGCCCACCAACTTCTAAATCGGTGTACGTCCTCTAGACAAGTGGAGCATCTAAAGTTATCCAAATTTTAAGGATAACTTTTACGGTCTCTGTGCGACGGAGTCGCAAACGTTTCCCAGAATTCTGACTATTTGGCCTTCAGAGTGGCCTATAAACAATAGAGTTTTTCCAAATGACATGATATTTTGAACAAAATTCTTATTTGCCATCCTGATCATAAAAGTATGAGAGCCAAAGTCATATTTTGTACGGCGTAACCGTAGCGATGACAGAAACATCCCATGTTATCCTTATGGGAAAATTGCAGAATCGCTCAAATCACCACATTTTTACGCTTCACACTTTAACAAACTCCTCCTAGGGCGATTGTCCGATCAAACTCATATTTGGGGAAAATCATCTACACAAGCGGGGCATCAAAATGTATCCATATTTTGATTCTAAGTGCTACGGTCTCTGTGTGGCGGACCCGCAAATATATGTCAGAAATGGGAAAACAGTGAAATCTCTAAAATGACCACATTTTTACGCTTCACACTTTAACAAACTCCTCCTAGGGCGATTGCCCGATCAAGCTCATATTTGGGGAAAATCATCTACACAAACGGGGCATCAAAAGTTAGTCATATTTTGATTTTAAGTGCTACGGTCTCTGTGCTGTGGAGCTGCAAATATACTGTCACAAATGGGAAAACGCCAAATCTTTGAAATGTTCACATTTATGCTTCACACTTTAACAAACTCCTCCGTGGGCAATAGCCCGATCAAGCTTTACTTTGGGAATATGATCTACACAAGCGCGGCATCAAAAGTTATCCATATTTATATTCTAAGTGCTACGGTCTCTGTACGGCGGCGCAGCAAATTTGACTGACACTTGTGTTCATTTGCACTGGATTGGCCATGTCCAATGTGTCGCCGTCTGTCAAGTTCTTTTTTAATTCAACACACAATAAGGGCGCCATCTTTATCAAGTCGAAAGCGCAGAGTCGGAAGGCCGGCGGCCCGCGAGGGCCGTTGGATGCCGCTTGCGGCTTTAATTTTGCTTTGATCTTGCTAATGTATGCCCGAATTGGGGCTTGAACAATAAGAAGTCCTTGAAGTACTAATCTCATCGTGGGTCCACCACAACAACACATTTTAGGAAAAGCAACAACATCTCCATAGACTTAGAAAGTGGTGGACCCAACACTAGACAAGTTAGTGCACCTTTAACAATTCAGTTTCCCCCTTCAATCTAATAGTTTGATTTAAGTAAATTCAACATTTTATAAACCTCTTACAGACCAGATGGCATAAACACTCAACTCTTTTACCCCTGGAGTGACTTCCATGATTTCCTCCACTTCCTCCACAAAATACTGCTTTGTAAAGTTTCCTTAGGAACACACTTCCTCTTTACCTTGGTTTACACTTGGTTTACATCTATAAACACTACATCTACACACCCAAGGGGAGAGTCAAAGCTTGCATTTATTTGTAAAAAACATCATTTAAAATTATGGCTTTTTGGAGGTCATGGTCTAAACTGTTGTCTTATGTGTTTTAATGATCAGCACACTCCCCCTGACTGAATTATACATAGTGGCTTTAGGCTGCGCTATTTATGGATGTTTTTATGTAAATATCCCTTTATCATCTTTGTGGACAGGGATTGCCAATGCATTGTAATTATATGGTTTAAGTTTTTATTGAACTATAGAACTAAATCACTGAAAGGTTCTTGGGGCCTGGTCGTATGGTTGCCAATGGGTTCCTTCAAATGAGCCTTCTCAAAATTTATAAAACACAAGACCGTCCTCCAATCCGGCTGTGCTGTAAATGCCAGTGTTGACTTTAAAACGAGCACCTGCTGTCAACCACTTGATGCATTCAGCCCTAGTTTTAGAGTAGCTCCTTTTCCATCAACCTGATCATGTAGTCAGAGGGTAACTTCACTGGAGGATTATCGCAGGTAAACAGGGATTTAGCATAATATGGGGCATGCCTGTTTTGGCTTCAGCAGGATATGGGGGTCATGTAAACACTACCGCAGCATCCCAATGCACTGTGGGAGGAGGTGATAAGGGAATTAAAGGGAATGAGCTGTCTAATCCCTTTAATTTGACTCTGTCTGCCTCCTCCTTCTTTCACCCTTCCACTTCCTCGCTCATTTTTCCTCCATATAGACTTCCTTTCACTCATTGTCTTTCACCGTCTCGCCACATTTGACCTTTAAATATGCCAATGATGGTGAATTTACTGTCTAAATTAAATTTTCCTCTGAGAAACTAAAGGCGTGTAAGTTTTAGTGGTGGATGTTGCATTTGTGAGAGTCAAGGGGGTGAATATAATTATCTTGAACGTTGTAGCTGTGCAGTACCAAGAATATACCAACAAAAAGTACACAAAATGAAGTTGGTTAAGTCAAGGACATGTAGAGGGGGGACAATGGCTCTAAATGGTGAACAAAAATTATATACAAGACCATAGACCTCTTCTCTACAGCTCGGGGCAGATGGACAGAAGCGAGACATCGTCCAGTCTGTGATCGTGATCTTTCAGAACATGATTTAATTTGAAACCAGATCATGATGTTATCACAAGTCATACAAGTGAAGTGACTAAAGTAATCTGCTTGATCTGAAAGTCCACACGTCATTACAGTTGATTAAATCCACCTTCATCAAATTATTGCTGAAGCTAACCCATAGAAGCTTTGGAATGAGAAAAGTGTCTTTATTTGAGACTAGAGCTGCATTCATGAGAAAATGTGTGAATTGGGATATGTCGATTTGACCAAAATAGCAGATTTTGTGTGTCTGGCCTGCTGAAATTCAAACTCTATCTTTATTTTGTAATTGCTTGTGTGAAATTAAATGAAAACAAATGTGTGTTAAATAAGTATTGTGTTTACTTGAAAGGCTCTGGACTCTCGGGGTCTACACTCGAAATGCTCCGTAAAGCATTGGATGTCCTGCCTCGGCTTATTGTTTTTTATTTTTCATTGCTGTTATACCTCTCTCCTCTTGCTGCTGTTTCCATTATGTTCCTCAGCGGCCATTAATGGCTTCAGGCTTCTATCTGGAGGTCACAGCTGCCAAATGGACAAACACAATGCAGCAGCAATATGTTACCTTAGAACAGCTTCAACAGCATGCCTATAACTACCGTATTTTCAGGACTATAAGTTGCACCTTTTTTCATAGTTTTGGTGACTTATACTCCAGAGCGACTTATATGTGATGTTATTCATTCACATGTTTTCACACTGACAACCACAAGAGAGCGCTCTAGGTTCTGAGCGACGCAGAAGAAGAATCTGCACTTCCTCTACCTCCGGAGTTTGCAGAGTTGTTTAGAAGTCACACAATGGAAGAAGAATTCTATGGATTTAGTGAGTTAGGGTAATACTGATGCTTTGGTAAACTTGTTAGCATGTTCTTTATGCTATAGTTATCTGAATAACTGTTAAAGGTCCCATAACATGCAAAATCGACTTTTCAGAGCTTTTAACCTTCTTACATTGCTATTTGTGCTTCATATATTTACCCAGAGTGTTTTTTTGATTGATTCCCACAGTGTTTAGCTATATTACAGACTATCTCCTTTCCTCGAATCTCCAAACTGACGGGCGGTGGGGCAAGACCGCGTCATAAGGGCAAGCACGCGTCATTATCCCATTATATATATATTATATATATATATATATATATATATATATATATAATATATATATATATATATATATATATATATATATATATATATATATATATATATATATGTTCTGCACACGCTGTAGAATAAACACCAGATTTATTTAGTCTCCAAGTAGTGTTGATCTGAAGTTCTATCGTTTCTCTCTCACTCACTCGCGCAGCAGGAGCGGCGCAGCGCGGAGCAGACAGCTGTGGGGCTACGTCACGGGTGGGCGGGGCACACAGGCGCTCTGAGACTACGTCACGGGTTGGGCGGGGGAGCCAGATCGCTCCCCCGCAAATATCAAACCAAGCCGTTTGCATTTCCGGGTTGGTGAGGGGGTCCAAGGTCTGGGTGATATTTCTTAACTATTATGTTAAGGGTGTTGCACAACACTTATTATTATCAATTATACACGTAGGATAGACTACAAAACATGAAAAAAAGCATGTTATGGCACCTTTACTATGTAACGTTAACATGCCAGACACTTACGACAGTTTGTTGTCTGTGCGTCATGTAGCTGAAGGTGTTAGCGTTAGCATACGTACACCTATTCACCATGTTCTCTAATCTGTTATTATTTTAAATTGCATTTCAAGATGAAATGTCTGTTCTCGGTCTTGGATTTTATCAAATAAATTTCCCAAAAAATGCGACTTATACTCCAGTGCAATGTATATATGTTTTTTTCTTCTCTATTATGCATTTTTTGGCTGGTGCGACTTACACTCCGGTACGACTTGTAGTCCGAAAAATACGGTACATACTTATCCATACTGTGTGTGAGCAGTGGACTGTGTGTTTTGAGAAAATCTCCAGTTCAGAAAGGTCACAAAAGACGGCAGCTGGGTAGAATAAAATATTTGCTGCCACTTACTATTTATTCGTCCTTATTTCTTCAGTTGAATATAAATGTTACAATGCTATCTTAAAATGCATACTAGAAACACGGCCCTACATCATGGAGCAGTGAATGTGACATTGAAGGAGTGTGGGGCAGCTCCCATATAAATCTACAGCAAGGAGTTCACGAGATCTTATTTAAGTACATATAGAACGAACGCATCGCACAAGTGTTCTTTACCCAGGCTTATTGGATTTCACAATGGCGCTTGTTCTTATTCACACATTCATCAAATAATTCATCTGGAGCCTATCAAGGTAAGAACTGAAACAAAAACACCTGAGAAGGTAATATCTTCTGCGGGAGTGGACTGAAGCAGTCTAAGAAATTGATTTCTGACTGTTCTGCTTGTGAATGCAATGAACGAGCCATAAAAGCTGATGGCTGGTTTGAAAAAAGGCTTCCTTGCAATCCCAGTGATGTGTTTATAGTCTAGTCTAGTACAGAGGTCCCCAACCACCGGGCCGGGGACCGGTACCGGTTCACAATGCGTTTGCTACCGGGCCGCACAAAAACAGTAAATAATCTATCAGTGACAGCATCTTCTCCGAAGTAGCTTTCGCCTGTCACTCATGACACTAATAAGCTCGTCTGTGGATATGTAATGAAAAGCCTTATAGGAAATTGCCAATGAAATCCATTAGATATAATATATATAGTATATTCTCTCGCTGCTCTTGTCCTGCATGATAACAACTGATACGTGCATTATACATGATACGTCATCGCGGATGTGTCACATCAAACACGCTGCCCAAAAAAAAAGTGTTTTTCAGACTTCCTATAAGTGATCTGTTCTTCTGTATTCTGTGTTCTGTATCTACCTGCGTTGCACCAATGAAATTTCCCCATGTGGGACAATAAAGGAATATCTTATCTTATCTTATCTTAAAAGTAGACCCAAAAGCTTGCAAAAAAAAGTAAAAAACAAAAGTCTTTGGAGAGCGTTTTCGCTCGAATAGGCCAAGTGAGGAGCAGACGAGGAGCCAGCGGGGATTTTGGAGGACACGTCTCCTGGGCCAGCATTCTGCAACTGCTACATGATCCCCTGTTTTTACTTTTACAAGAGTTTGAGCGCTACTTCCCGTGCGCAAAAGATCCGCGAACTGCGCGTGAATGGATCCACGACCCACTTGTGAGTAAACCGGGCGAATCGAGCATGTGCAACAAGATGATCAGCTGTTGGAGATTGAGTGCAACATCTTTTCTGACATTCTGGATGAAAATCAAACCAGAATATCCTGACATCGCCACAAGAGCACTAAAAACCTTACTACCATTTACAACATCCTATCTGTGTGAAGCGGGCTTTTCTGCAGTTACGGCAGACAAAGAGAACAACAAGACAAAACTAAAAACACACTGCGGGTGTCATTGTCTCCCATAACTCCTAGATGGGACCGTCTCATTGCACAGAAACACGTGCAGGGCCCACACTGATTCAGCCTGTGGTGAGTTGTAATTTTTACGCACCTATTTTTGCCATATTTATCTGATGAGCGTCCACCAGTCAGAAGAACAGTGAGGACACGTGTAACTGTACGTTATGTTACTCCAATTCGGATCTTTTGGTATGGTACACTTAATAATGTCAAACGCGTCTTTTGAGAACATTTCGCCTTCTGAGCTGAATCGGACGGAAGCCGAAGCCCCGCCCACTTCCGCGCAAGTTAACCTGACCGCGACTTAACCTGGCGCACCGGTCCGTGAAAATAAAACCTACATTATTCCGGTCCGTGGTGCAAAAAAAGGTTGGGGACCCCTGGTCTAGTATATACATGAAAACAAATCTATTTTCTGCCATGAGCTCCAAATCAACCAATCAATCAATCAATCAATCAATCAATCAAGTAATCAAGTGAAGTCAGCAGAATGTGACGAATGAGACGTTAGTCATGTGATTGGGTAAGTTATTGTGTTTATTTTATTAAACTACCCTTTATCTCAGGGCACTATTCAGAATAATGAAAATCAAACACTTTATTGTAGTAACATTTATTTATTTTTATCTTTGCAGGTGAAAATAGATAAAAGTACACATTTCTGAATTAAAGGGATTGCGGATGTTCATTAAATACAGCTTTCAGTGTGAAAATGGGTTGTCTGTGTTTTGTTCTCTTTCCAGTGATGGGAAAACTTGCTTGCTCCCTTTAGAATTCAAAAAAATGAATATCTACGATGCTCAGAATGTATTAGGTAAGTGAACATGTGGACTGCCGCAAATGTTTTGTCAATTTTACACAAATAGCCATAAAGAATGAAAGATACGTTCAACAGCAAATTCCCAGTTGGCCAGATGTTTCAAACTGAAAAGAAATATCAAGTATTCCCAAACTGCAGCTACGTCAGTGTCATTACAGGACACTGACTTGCGCTTTAAGCCATCTGCTCTCTTCACTGACTTTTACTCATCCAATCTTAACCACATCTTACAGCGCTTCTGAATATTCCCTCATATTTCTTCACCGACCACATTGCGCTAATGAGCTTTCACCACCTCATTGTCATAAGAGGGGCTTCTTCTTTTTATTGACGGGCAGATTGATTAGTGAGCGACCACTCTGGCCTCCGCCATCTATCATAGCGCCACAGAAATGAAGATGCCAAGTAGGGTGGGGATTCCTAATGAGTGACAGAGCAGCGGTGGTGGTGGAGGCAAGTCGAGAGTCCATCACTCATCATCAAGAAGCAGAGAGAGAGTATGGAGCGAACTCCTGACACTGGCACTGCATCTATCATGAGGATGTAGGGAAAGACATTATTGGAAGCAAATAACCAGATAAGAAGCCAAGTAAGAGCTGACAGACTAAGATTTGCTCTAATGTGTTTAAATTTCCTTATTTAAGAAGCATGGGTTTTACATAATAACAATGGCCGTGTATTTGAATATATCCAGATGGACTAACTCTCTTTCTTATGTCTAAAGACAATTAAAGCACGACTTTATATATATTCAAAATGCATTTTATTAAGTCTGACTCAGATTTAAAGAAAGTATCTGTTCTGGAGCAAAGAGCAAACATATCACAAAGAACAGACAATCACAAAAACAGTATCCACCTCGTCACTGTTTACAAGTGTAGAACGCAGCAAAACGTATGCAGTAAATACAACTAATATCTGTCCACACGTGTGGCCAGCACGTTGTTGCTGGGGAGTGACCAGACAAGGAGACAGGAGATGGTGGAGAGGACTTGGGCAGGAAGGTCTTTGACACAGAAGTACTGCCTGTACAGACAAAATGTTTTATTATTTGACAGATTTTGAGTGAGCTCTCACTAAGCACTCCTAAGTTGTAAAATTGAGTTTCTGACAAGAAAAGATGATTGCGTGACAATTTAGCATACCAATTAAGAGTTAGATGAATTAATTATTACAATTTACTCTTAGACAAAGGCCCGGGTGCTACTTGGAAAGATACAGTATGTATTTATTCTGAAGTGGCAATTTGAGAGGAAAGTTAGAGAACTGCCTGTGTCGAGTAAAACTATTGTCTGTATAAAAGCTCCAGTTTTAGCTCTCTGGGGTACTTCTGAGCTCCAGTGGGAGTTATACTGTGTTTCCAAGTCCTCTAGAGGATTGTAAAACTAAAGGAAAAATGAAGAATCAACAGATACGGTAGTTTATTTTATTTGACCTTGATCTGAGCAGGAATCCCATTTTACGAGAAACACTTACTCAACAGAAAATCTCCATGGATTAATGTTTTTGGTCTACGTTATTCATTTAATTTGTTTCAACTAGTACGATGCAGGCTGTAATCGTATGTGGTAACTGATATTGCTATTATACTGTTTTAGACATCCAAATGCACAAAACACATGTATAACTTTGTAGTTTATAAAGTTAAGACCTTTTAAAACCCAATGACAAAAACTTGACTTGCCCAACTCCTGCCCCATACTATACTTCCCCGGTGCAATAAAACCAAATAAGTCCTTACAGTTTTAAAAAATCCGAGGGGCAGTTTGCGGCAGAGTGTGAAGTGGCTGGGATGAAAATGGTCATGGTTCTGTACTGGACAAACGTGGCTTGCCTTCTCCAGGTGAGGGAGATCAAGTTTTTTGGGGTCTTGTTCCCAAGTGAGGGAAGGATGGAATGCGAGATTGACAGTCGGATCATATTTGGAAAATTCATTCTGTCTACTTTTTAATACAAACTTGTCTTTTTCTTCACAAGTTGACAGGCGGATCAGTGCAGCGTCTGCAGTGATGCGTCCACTGTATCGGACATTTGTGGTGAAGAAAGAGCTGAGTCATTAAGGCAAAGCTCTCGATTTACCGCTCACTCTATGTTCCTACCCTCACTCTAAGTTCCTACACTCACTCTATGTTCCTACCCTCACTCTAAGTTCCTACCCTCACTCTAAGTTCCTACCCTCACTCTATGTTCGTACCCTCGCTCTAAGTTCCTACCCTCACTCTATGTTCCTACCCTCACTCTATGTTTCTACCCTCACTCTATGTTCCTACCCTCACTCTATGTTCCTACCCTCACTCTAAGTTCCTACACTCACTCTATGTTCCTACCCTCACTCTAAGTTCCTACCCTCACTCTAAGTTCCTACCCTCACTCTATGTTCGTACCCTCGCTCTAAGTTCCTACCCTCACTCTATGTTTCTACCCTCACTCTATGTTCCTACCCTCACTCTATGTTCCTACCCTCACTCTAAGTTCCTACCCTCACTCTAAGTTCCTACCCTCACTCTATGTTCGTACCCTCGCTCTAAGTTCCTACCCTCACTCTATGTTCCTACCCTCACTCTATGTTTCTACCCTCACTCTATGTTTCTACCCTCACTCTATGTTCCTACCCTCACTCTATGTTCCTACCCTCACTCTATGTTCCTACCCTCACTCTAAGTTCCTACCCTCACTCTATGTTCCTACCCTCACTCTATGTTCCTACCCTCACTCTATGTTCCTACCCTCACTCTATGTTCCTACCCTCACTCTATGTTCCTACCCTCACTCTAAGTTCCTACCCTCACTCTATGTTCCTACCCTGACCTATGGTCAGGAGCTTTGGGTAATGACCGAAAGGAAAAAGATTGCGGATACAAGTGGTTGAAATTAGTATCCTCCGCAGGGTGGCTGGGTGCTTCCTTAGAGAAGAAGAAGGGCGAGGAGCTCAGCCACATGGGAGGAGTTTGAGGTAGAACAAACAAATATACAGAACATAACAAGGTAACCAAATCCCCCAAGTAAATACAAAATATATATTTTTTTTTACAATAAGACAACCAACATATTAAACATGAGGGAGTAGGGAAAGTATGCAACTTGAGTGTGTAAAAAAAAACATTTTCACAATTCACTTCTAGCAACTAAAATACAGTACAAACATGTAAGACACACCCTGTTCAACCCAGCAAAATCGTTTCAATTCAGTTTAGTCCATTACATACGCTTTTTCCTCCCTTTTTTGTAGCCGATTTCACCAGTGACTCCTCATTCATGTGTCTGTCCATCTCTAGGCCTTTTTCTGTGTGTAATTCCTCTGCCTTGCTGCAGTGGAAGATGGCTGGCCAGATTGTCACGCCTGTACAACTAATTTCCTGTGATATTTACCATTGAAGCTCTGGTGGACACACGCTCTCACTGATGGAAGACCAAAATGCTGAAATGAGCCAGGGGTTTTTCTAGTTTTATGTGCATGGTTGAACATGTGTACCTCCCTTCTGCCCGGTTTTCTGACAGATTGTGTTATTGGCAGTAAAATAATGCGATTCTGGGACGTTTTCTATTATTTTGGAGTATTGGTGGCAAGGTGCATCTCTGACAGTTGGACGTGTGTGTGAATGACTAATACACACCGCTTTCTATGACAGGTTTAATTTGTGGAATATGAACCGCTTTGAATTTCTGATGTGATTTTTGACAGGTGCTGCCATATTGGAGGTGAATACAGAAAATGTGGGAATGACAGAGGCAGAGAATTTTCATGTTTTTGATTTTTCATTTTGATGAGAACACTTCTTGAACCTCCAGTAGTCTTTTTTCCCATCAGGTTTTCCTCTGATTTGAGACACAAAAATACAAAAGTTGAAAGCAAATGGTATAATATATGTACTGTAATACAGAATGTACATAATATATATGTACCTTTTTTATCCAAAATAGAAATAGCACTATTTCTGTCTTCCTTTCTTTGCTATGATTCTTTTTTCTTTTCAAAGTATATGTAACATTTTCTGACTTCATAAACATACAATTTCATCTTGGTTAATCTTTATTACAAACACAAGTAAAGAAACATGTACCATAGCTTAGACATTAAAAATTTATACTAGTTAATGCTGCTCTCAAATATAAAATTAACTCTTTTTAATCAATTTTGCAGACATAATTGGGGTTTTTGATTCTGACACCAATTATTCTCCAATCAGAAAGCAAAACGAGCTCCTCACTTTGAGTGCCAGATTTTATCTATTAAAATTAGATAGATTAGTTAATTAGATAATTTGTAACAAGCCCAAAAAAGCTTGATATGATGTGTATATATATATATATATATATATATATATATATATATATATATATATATACACCTATTACCTTTAAAGTTGTAACATATGATAAACTGTGGCACGTACACATCATCAAACAAGCCACTGTGTTTTGTGATTGTGTCTTCTCTCTTCAGTGATTCTGACCTTTTCCCTTATGCATTAAGTAATGAGCAACAGCCACAGCCTGAACGGAGAACATTTTTTTGGGCCAGAAACAAAAAATTTTGAACATATAGGTCAAATATTTAAAGGTCAACAGTTACATACATTTTTAGTAAAACATTAAAGTATTAACACATGAGCAAATGTCGGTGTAATCCCTCATTCGTCCAGGCGTGTTCCATAGTAGAAAAAGCTTCAGTTGTAGTCATCTGGACTCAGTTAGAAAAAATAGACGTTTCGACTCTCATCCAAGAGTCATTGTCAATAAAAGAATTTAGATCGAGAACTCCGATATTAATACTGTTCTGTGGTAAGACCCGCCCATTGGGAGTAGAAAGAGTTGTTTGTTTCAACAGAAACTCCCCCCTTGTATCTACCGAGCTAGCCTATTCAGAATCTTAATGGCCTATTAGAATCCTCTTTGTCTTTGTGAGACCCTGGCTCAACCACCCTGAGTACCTGATTAGCATCTAAATGTCCTGGTCCTGGTCCTCTACCTTTCCAGGGGTTTAGTATACCATTATAGATACCAGGAAGATAGAATCTGAGCCCTCCATTTCTGTTTAAAGAAGGTCTTTCTTTTTTAACAAAAATAGCTTCCTTGACTCCTCTTTCAAACCATCTTTTCTCCCTGCTTAAAACCTTCACCTCACCGTCTTCAAACGAGTGATTAGAGGCTTCAAGATGGAGATGCACGGCACTCTGTGGTCCTGAACTTGTATTTCTTCTGTGCTGATAAAGCCTCTTGTGTAGAGGCTGTTTCGTCTCACCTATGTACCGTTCTTTACAGCTTTCTTCACTGCATTGGATCGAATAAACTACATTGCTCTGTTTTTGAGTCGGCAACTTGTCCTTAGGGTGAACCAGTTTTTGTCTTAAAGTGTTTCCTGGTTTAAAATAAACAGGGACTTCGTGTTGTCTAAAAATTCTCTGCAGTTTTTCCGACAGGCCAGACACATAAGGGATAGGGATAGGGTGTTTCTATCCCTTATGTGTCTGGCCTGTCGGATGCAGTGAAGAAAGCTGTAAAGAACGTTACATAGGTGAGACGAAACAGCCTCTACACAAGAGGCTCTATCAGCACAGAAGAAATACTAGTTCAGGTCCACAGAGCGCCGTGCATCTCCATCTTGAAGCCTCTAATCACTCGTTTGAAGACGGTGAGGTGAAGATTTTAAGCAGGGAGAAAAGATGGTTTGAAAGGAGTCAAGGAAGCTATTTTTGTTAAAAAAGAAAGACCTTCTTTAAACAGAAATGGAGGGCTAAGATTCAATCTTCCTGGTATCTATAATGGAATACTGAACCCCTGGAAAGGTAGAGGACCAGGACCAGGACATTTAGATACTAATCAGGTACTCAGGGTGGTTGAGCCAGGGTCTCACAAAGACAAAGAGGATTCTAATAGCCCATTAAAATTCTGAATAGTCTAGCTCGGTAGATACAAGGGGGGAGTTTCTGTTGAAACAAACAACTCTTTCTACTTCAGGAAGGCTCCTCCCAATGGGCGGGTCTTACCACAACAGTATTAATATCGGAGTTCTCTATCTAAATTCTTTTATTGACAATGACTCTTGGATGAGAGTCGAAACGTCTATTTTTTCAAACTGAGTCCAGATGACTACAACTGAAGCTTTTTCTACATGAGCAAATGATCTTTTAGGTATTAATTTACCAAGCCTTGAATAGTTCACCTGTTTGTAAGTGAGCTGGGTTTACTTTGGACTGTAGTGAATGATACGCTGTTGCAATAAATCTACTTTTAATTCATGACAATCCAGAGACACATTTTGAAACTCTCAACTAGTACTAAAAAATACACTATGAAAATGTTCAGGAGGAACATTTGTCCAAGTTATAGGTCAGATCTGTGGAGAAGCAAGCCCGATCTTTGTAAGAATGTATTTTTAAAGGTATTTTTGAGCAACAGAAACACCTAATTAATTAATTAGATAAATGCAAAATAGATATGTTTAAAGCCATACTGTGGAACATAATATGGAGACAATTAGAAAGTGCACTATTAAAAATGACCATTACAATAGTAATTTGTAAATATGGCATCATGCGTTCAGGCTATTTTATTTTAATCATTTGGAAGTTCCTGCTTGTTTACTTATTTACACAATAAGGAAAAAAGAACAGAAAAACAAGCTATTTTTAAGTAAAGCTGTATTGTCGTATATATTTTGTAATCTCTATGAAAATAATGTGTAATAGTGTCTAAGTATAATCTATAGTCACTGCCATAGACTTCTTCTGTTGTTGGTTGATACCCCACAAGCCACGTTTGCGTACAACCAGTACCCGCGAGGCTCCATAGATCAGTGTTGCCTGTGCTTGTGAGGGGGTGGAATGGAAACTGGACATTGAATTGAAATAAATGGTGGCTTCTGGCAGGTGGGATCCCTTGTTCGAGCGGGTGCACTCATATATGTAGCCCTTTGGCATCCGTGTGAGGCAATAACCGCAGTAAAGAGAAACTCAGCCCCGGAGTCAAGGCGCTGCATATAAACAGCCGCAGTGTCATCAGTCATGAGGGTCTTGATCGTCGCTCTGTAGGACAATTCACGTGTTGTCTTGCCCGGAAAAGTAAAGTAGCTAATGTATGTCTCAACTGCAATCATTTCAGAACTTTGTTAAAATCTAATTGAATGTAGGGAAAAAAAATGTAATCACAATTTTCTTGCTGGATCTTGATTTTGATTTTATCACAAGTTCATTCATGTTTATGCTTTGTGTTTTTCTATTGCCGCTGGGCCTTTAAGAGTGAATTAAGTCATCTGCGTCTTCTGAAAGATCACTGAGAGCCTTACAGAGTCTTACCAATGGACAATTGGAGAAGTGAATCATGATTTTACAATATCGCCAAAAGTTTAGTCCAATTGATAATAAATAATGAAGTCAAACTGTGTCAAAATCACCAAATTAAAACCAAACCAATGCTAAAATAGGACTTTTGCCCAGCCTTAGCCAAGACACTTGATACAGTCAATAATAATTAGCACAATAAAAAATAAATAACTAGGGATAGGCATCAATGTTAGGTTCATTGTTTTGTGACAAAACACCTTCCCTCGCATTAGTTTGGAGTGAGTGTCAGGTTTGTTTTTCGAAACCCTTTTTATACACATATTTATCTACATGCCAGTATTGAGTATCAGTGTAAATATACATATGATTGCAATTATTATGATACAATCTTTTTGGAATTCGTATTCGGTATAGTTTTGTTGTCACAATGGATGTATTGGTTGTCACACATGAGCCAAAACATCAATCTTCCTTGATTACATTTTATACAGCATACATTTTCAGTCACATCGGAATCATTATTCTGCCGTCTAACCTTAATCATCCAACTAAACTAGATGTACTAAAATGGCAATCAAAACCCCTGCAAATAAACCAAACACTGTAAAACAAATCTATTTTCCCGTCGGCAGCATCAGATCTTAGCTCAAAATTTAGAGCTGACGATAAAACCGATGGATGGGTCGTTTTATTTCTCCCGTGCTCCACACACACACACGCACGCACGCGCACGCACACGCACGCACTCACGCACATGCACACGCACACACACATACACACACAAACGCGCAGCCATGTTGTGTTCGAGATAAAATGGCCTCCTCGGGGTAGGAACAGCTTCACTTAATTTCTCTCACTCGCCCCCAGTGTGAAGTGCAGTAAAAGAAATACGAGATTGTAGTTGTTGGAGCAATAGACCAGATCCATCTGGAGGAAATCAGTGGTTTTTCTCTACCTCTTGGGTTTTTTACAGTCTAATCCAGTGCTCTGTTTTTTTTCATTACGCTGTCCCTGCCACTTTGTCATCTTGTCATCCACTCCCCTTCATCCAATTCCCACGATTTGTTCCCTTTCAAATCACTCACATGCACTTGAGGATATCCACTGCCTCTCTGCAGCCTCCTTACCTGTACTTATCTATTTTAATCCTCCTATCTGAGTTTCTTTTCCTCCTTCACTCCACTCTTCCTCAGTTTTGACCACTGCCATCCTGCAATCTCCTGTGTAATCCCCCCATGCTCACTGGCAGATGCTTATTACTCTCCTGCTTCCCTTCTTGTTTTTCTTTCAATCCCATCATTTTAGCTTCAATCCAGTTAGTTTCACCTCATCTTAAATGGTTGTTGATATTAATTGTAAATAATCGAAAAATATGTTTCAATAGTTCACAGTGGGATTTTTTTAAAGGCCGTGTTGAGACTTCTTCAGACAAGCAGAAAGAACAGGCCACCACAGTCTGTTTGGAGTCTGTTTCCTGTTCAGAATGAGACTCATGTCCCCCCTCCATTTTTGGGTCTTTAGCACACCAAGAGAACAAGGAGACCCCTGGTAATTGTTCTGAACAGGATGAACTTGATAAAGGAACTAATCTCTCTCAACCATCTGAGCCAAAAAATGGGCCCAACAGTAGCAGCTGTTCCCTTTATAAGTCCAAAGGTAATGGGAACACTCTAGCTGAGATATAAAATCATGAGAACAATGCAAAAAAACAGTGCCTGTTGTGACAGATGCTGTTCACGGATATCAATTTTCCTGCTTGTTATGGAGGTAATGTTATTTATTTGCTCCCGGGGAAGACCCAGGACATGCTGTCCTCAGCTTGCCTGGAAACGCCTCGGGATCCCCAAAGAGGAGCTGGCGGAAGTATCTGGGGTGAGGGAAGTCTGGGAGTCCCTGCTTGAGCTGCTGCCACACGACTCAGCCGGATAAGCAGAAGATGGATTCTAAAATACAATTTGAGGACCTGCTAAATTTCCTTTGGTGGACATGGCCGGAATAGATCATTTTGTTGGATTCAGCTGAGACAGCTCACCAACTAATGACTTAAGCATAAGTAAAAGAGTTCCAAATGAACACGCCCATTGAACATTCAGGACTGACCACAGATAAGTGCATTTAGATCATAGGATTTAGCTTAAAGGTCGAATGGATTATTTTTTTGGCCCAAATTTTAGTCTTATTTCCTCGTGGCGTGGACTGCCAATTAGTCCTGCCACGTGTCAATCATAAAACGCACCTACTGCTTACCTGCAGCCGCGAGCGGCTTGTCCCCCGAGTCTAAGCGCATTGATCTATCATAATATAGTTCTCTCACTGTACGGGACAAAATTAGGACGGAGAAAGACTGTTTGAGTTGACTCATAAGAGGCGGAAATCTACGGGAGACAAGAGATGCGATGCGCTCCGTTGCGCTAATAAACAAACGCACGTGTGTGTTGTATCAGTCCGCACGGGGGAGTGCGCATGCGCACTTCCCCGTGCGTTCTCAAATCGCCAAAAAATCGTCCATTGCGCCTTTAAGTATAGTTAGTCTAGTTGTGCTGTAGAAACGGCAAAGTGGCACCAACTTCTTCTTTACGTGGAATTAGCGGAATGCCATACTGTGGAACATTCTAGTCGAAGCATCTCATCGGAAACAAGCAGGTGGCAGATCAAGAAATGTGACATAGTGCACCTTTCAGTACGTATGAGAAAACACCACACCATTAATCTTACAAATTGTACCAATTTGTCAAACGAATGAAGTGCAAGTGTTTTGGTGATTCAAAATGATAGGAGAGCTTCACTTCGCACAACAGTGATATGTATAAAAGGTAAGATCTTTGTTTGTCTCTCCTGTTAAAACAGTAACTTATCAGAGGTTATAAGACAGCATAGTGGGACTTGAATAGACAACACTCGCACCATGTGTTGAGTGTTCATGTCCCCGCGTCCTGTACTGATGGTTAATAACCTTCTCTTGAGTTAGACATCCAGTGTTCTTCATTAAAGGTTGAATGGACGATTTTTTTGGCCCAAATCTGAGTCTTATTTCCTCGTGGCGTGGACTGCCAATTAGTCCTGCCACGTATCAATCATAAAAAGCACCTACCGCTCACCTGCAGCCGCGTGTGGCTCGTTCTCACGTTTCCGCGTGTCTAAGCGCATTGATCTGTCATAATATAGTTCCCTCAGTGTACGGGGCAAAATGAAGACGGAGAAAGACAGTTCGAGCTGACTCAGAAGAAGACGGAAATCTACGGGAGACAAGAGATGCGATGCGATCCGTCGCGCTAATAAACAAACGCACGTGTGTGTTGTATCAGTCCGCACGGGGGAGTGCGCATGCGCACTTCCGCCTGCGTTCTCAAATTGCCAAAAAATCGTCCATTGCGCCTTAAAGAACAAGTAAAGCATTTTAAAAAAATGTTAATGTTTATTTTGTTGAAAAGTGGCTACATAACATTTTACAACCTGACATGTATCTAGTGGTGGGCAAAATATCAAAATAATTGTGACTGTTGTTTTTAAGATATGAAAAAAATAATTAATTAGTACATTTTTTATAGTAAAAAATGCTAAATAAAAATGCAAAAAAGTGTAGAGTGTGTAGAGTTGTAGAGTCTGAGATGTACTTTGGTGCTAGGCCATGGAGAGACTTGTACACAAGCAGAGCTGCTTTAAAGTCTATTCTCTGAGCCACAGGAGCCAGTGCAGAGACCTGAGAACAGGACTAATGTGATCATACTTCCTGGTTCTGGTCAGGACCCGAGCAGCAGCGTTCTGGATCTACTGCAGCTGTTTTACAGCTCGTTTGGAGAGACCAGTGAGCAGGCGTTACAGTAGTCTAATCTACTGGAGACAAACGCATGGATAAGTCCCTCCAAGTCTGGTTTAGACACTATACTTTTGATTTTTGCAATGTTTTTAGATGGCAAAAAGCTGCTGATGTTATTGATTTGATGTGGCAGTTAAAATTCAAGTCTATTCGAGTCCATTATTAGATTTACCCCAGATTTTTAACTTGATTTGTAGGTTTTAGAGTGAGACTCTGGAGGTGACTGCTGACACTTTCTCTTTGTTTCTGTGGCCAAGTACAATGATTTCAGTCTTGTCTGAGTTCAGCTGGAGAAAGTTGTTTTGCATCCACACACTGATCTGTTGGATGCAGTGACAGAGTGAATCTACTGGTCCATAGTCACCTGCCGATAGTGAAACATAGATCTGAGTGTCGTCTGCATAATTGTGATAGGACACATTTTCACTGCGTATCAACTGACCTAACGGCAGCATGTAGAGGTTGAACAGAAGGGGTCCCAGAAATTACCCTTGGGGCACCCGGGGTCTGAGGTCAGGGTCATGTGGTCTGAGACACAGCTACCAATTTCAACAAAGTACTTCCTGTCTTCCAGATAGGACCTTAACCAGTTTAGGGCAGTGCCAGTGATGCCCACCCAGTCCTCTAGTCTCTGTAAGAGGATCCCATGATCGACAGTGTCAAAAGCAGCACTCAGATCTAACAGAATTAAGACTGAGGCTTTGCCCGTGTCAGTGTTCAGGCGGATGTCATTTGTCACCTTGACAAGAGCAGTCTCAGTGCTGTGATGAGGTCTAAAACCTGACTGAAAAACATCAAATGAGTTGTTTATTAAGATAATAAATATATTGAGATATTAAAATAAGGGTACACAGTGGTATTTCTGCGCTTCTGTGATTATTTTTTACATACATTTCAAATTTGCCTTAAAATTAAACTAATGTTTATACATACATTTGAACATATTTCTATTGGATGGACAAAATATTTGAATAATATCAAGATATACATTTCTGTCAATATTGCTTACCCCTACACTGTACCCAGTATACATGTATTTGTACAATTTATATTTGCTCCAGTACATATTTTAAAAGCAGCTATTCTGACGAGACCACAAAGTGCATTCGTCATCTTCTTCCTGTTGTTAGCTTTTCTGTGACAGAAAACAAGCTCTGGCCTTAGAGAGTTGTGAAAAGTGCTTATAAACTCATTGCACTGAATAATAAGGGGTTGGAATATGAGAGAAAGGAATAACTGTCACTGCTGCAAATGGTTTTAAATGAATCAGGTACAGCGCCTTTAATGGCTCAATGATTCCTTGTTCTTTTATCACCATAGGGTAAATCAACTTTGAGTGTGTTACGCTCACAATTATTTACTTACTTTACTGAGCTCGTAAGTTAATTATACAGTTAAAATACTTCCAAAGCCTTCTACACAGAGGGTGCTCTACTGAACAACACGGCTCATCTCCTGCATTTAGCTTCATAAGAGAGCACAGCCATGTCAGAGCTTAGAGAGATAGAGGAGGACAAATCTCCACAAGACCCTTTCTTACAGACAAGCTGGCAGACAGACACACACCCAGAGCCTGCCAAGACATTCAACCTATTAGAAAAGCATTTTTTTGTCCCAGTTACAGAGAACATGTTCAACAGGAACAACTGAATCTTCTTTGTAAAACTAGTACCAGAACATACATCAACAGATTTTGTTCCCTTTGGCCACAATTTGAAAGTATTCCTCGTTCATAAAACGGAGTAATTTGAGGATCATCTGTATAAGAACATAGACAAGTTTAAACCTGAATTCATTTTATATTGAAAAAAGACTTTTCTCTGTTTCTAAAGGTCCACTCACAGCATGAAATATTTACACACGTATCGCAGAAAGTACAGAAAGTAAAAATAATTCCAATTTTTGCAGGGCATAAAAGAGATCCGTTTTTAGACAAGCGAAGAAGCCGTGGGGGCTAGAAGAAAACCTGACGTATTTCGATAATAGCACTTGTAAATTGTGTGAGACTGAAGCAGAGTTTTAGTCAGAGCACCTCAGCTGTGGGTGCCATGGGTGCGAGAGTGAGAGGAGAGCAAAGGAGTGAAGATTGGGGTGGTTTACCAAAACTCAAGTGCAAAATAATAAAAGGCACTGTGTTATGCTCAGCGGACCAGGAGGAGGGTGGGACAATACCTGAAATACTGGATGTAAGTATTGTTGTTATTATTGTAAGACATGTTGAATAAGTAGTGCTTTTCAGTCTTGTACAAGTCATGTTTAATTCTAGGGCTGGGAGATTATAGAAGAAGAGTATCCATTTGTGATTTATTTGTATTTGTATTTTTTTAGGTGGGGAGTCCTTGCCCCAAGTGGAGGAGTTCAAGTGAGTTTCCTCCGCCGGGTGGCTGGGCGATCCCTTAGAGATAAGGTGAGGAGCTCAGTTACACAGGAGGAGCTCGGAGTAAAGCTGCTGCTCCTCCACATAGAGAGGAGCCAGCTAAGGTGGCTCGGGCATCTGTTGCGGATGCCTCCTTTCGGGCATGTCTCCTTTCGGGCATGTCCCACCGGGACTGTCCTGGAAGACCCAGGACAGTGACACGCTGGAGGGACTAAGCCTCTCGGCTGGCCTGGGAACGCCTCGGAATCCCCCCGGAGGAGTTGGAATAAGTGTCTGGGGAGAGTCTGGGAGCCCCTGCTTTGACTGCTGCCCCTGCGACCCAGCCCCGGATAAGCAGAAGATGGATGGATATATATATATTTAATATATATATATATTTTTACAAGCATTACATTTGGTTCACCATGCACATTTGAATCAATCCAAGTAGTCTACTGTAGATATGAACTGCAGGTTAAGCAGAATAATAAACTGAATATTTTGGGGATGGGTGATTTATCGGGTCCAGTATTGATATTGGCAGATAGAACAAGTCCCCCTTCTTTTTATGGCAGGGCAGAACCATAAAAAGATATTGTTTTGAGTTTTACCACCATTCCAAAGAAAAATGTTTCATCATATTGTTTTCTACTAAGATCTGCTTTGGAACACACATAGATAACAATTTACACAAATGTGTAGGGCTATAAGAAGTGGGGCTATAATCATATTTATTGTATTACATTTTCCTACAATGTGTACTCCACAGTAAGTCTTCAACTTTCATTTGTCTGGGCTTGGGAGTATACCAGTTTTTATGTCCCTAATATATGAATCCATATTTTAAATAACTTCACTGTCAAATAAAGAAAAAATGTATGTCCTAAAGAAAGTGAGAAGTGTAAAGGACACAACAAGTATAAGTTTTTTCTTACACTGTTTATTTATTTTATAAGTGTATTTAACCCGAGACAATGTTCATTTATAATAAGCATTTCTGTACATTCTACCAGTATTAGCAATTTTCACCTGTAATCTCTGGATAAAAGGTAAAATCCTTGCTTTAATGTCCAGTATATGTACACTTGTTCCAATTTGGACTGAATGACACTCAATCTTATTGTCTCCTCATCACTTGGTGCCCAGCTTCATCACAATACGAATGGTCTGGCATTTATTTTGGCAAAGTGAAGCTCTCCTATCATTTTGAATCACCAAAACACTTGCACTTCATTCGTTTGACAAATTGGTACAATTTGTAAGATTAATGGTGTGGTGTTTTCTCATACATACTGAAAGGTGCACTATGTCACATTTCTTGATCTGCCAACTGCTTGTTTCCGATGAGATGCTTCGACTAGAATGTTCTACAGTATGGCATTCCGCTAATTCCACGTAAAGAAGTTGATGCCACTTGGCCGTTTCTAAAGCAATCACCTGTAATTGAATAAATGGAAGAGCGATGAGTCCAAAATAATACATTCCATGCAAAAGCAGAAAAGCTTCATATTCACAGCTCTTATATTTATTTAAAAATAATAAAACTAATTAAAACTGCAAGCAGTGATAAAGGGCCCTTGCAATCCTTGTGACCGCAGAAGGCGTGGTTCAGTGGGTGGACTGCCTTACCAACCCTGACTTTATATGTCTAGACATATCTATGTCCAGGTCATCAAAATATACAAAGACCATTGGGCCCTTCTAAATCCAATGATGTTTGCCAAATTTACAAGAATTTTAGTGCTCGATATGATCACCCTGAGACCTATGTATAATCTTTTAATAATTTAGCTCCCACATTTGTTTTGATTATCTGTGTAAGTTGGGTGACCATAGGATAAAAACTTGTTAAGACAAGTGTGTTAATTTACAAGGGCTGGATTTTTTTCATCTGCATCTTTAGATTAAAAACGGCCTCCGCCTTCATGTTGAAGATTGGGTGTGGTTCCAATAGACTTTTCTGCTCAAGGTCACATACACAATACATGTACCAAATGTCATTGGATTGTTACAAATGTTTCTTTTTCGGTAGATTTTTTTTGGAGCGTGGTCATGCAAATGTGGGTGGAGATAGGGCGGGGTCAACATTGGCTTGTTTTTCAGGATCACATAAAGCGTGTGTGTACCAAATTATTATTTTTTGTCCCATTGTAGCGCTGGAGAGGCATTTTTTTGTCCCATTGTAGCGCTGGAGAGGCATTTTTTTGTCCCATTGTAGCGCTGGAGAGGCATTTTTTAAAGATAGACGTTTAATTCCCCTATCATTATGTCCAACTCATCAAAAATACACAAATGCATCATTGGGTCCTTCAAAATCTGATGATTTTTGCCAAATCATAAATCATCGCCAGAGTCAAATCACGATCATCGGAACTGCATGTTTAAACCAGGAAATTGGCAAACAGTGTTGATGTTAAAAATATGTAATTCCCTCTGCAGCTAATATTTACTCTGGCATCTCTCAAGTCTGTGGCAAAGTTATATTGTGTATTTTAAAACGTTTTTTTCTAGTTCTAATACCAAAGGAAAGTTCCTCAAAAGTGTATTTCTATATACTGTAACATTACTACCCTGAACTTAGTATTACGGATAATGCCAACTAAACTACAACTGAATATTTTTCTACAACTGAACTCATGACTCATAATAAACTCATAATACTGAATATTGAACATCAACAGAACTAAGCCAAGATTAAACCAAAATGAAATCAGGCCCAGACCAGGGACTAAACCAGGACTATACCAAGACTAGCCAGGACTTTCATTGTGGCAACAGGTCTAGATATCCTCTGTATGTTTTATACACTCAATTGGCACTGGTACCATTTGTTAAGTTGAGGTTTTAGCTTTTCCATGTAGACTGCTGCAACAAAACAAGTGCTATATGGCCAGGCAACCACTGAATTTGTTATTTTTAGGGATTGGTAGAGTTTCTTCCCACTACAATACGGGGAAGGGCAGATGTAAAAAGACATAAATAACAGTATACTGAACCTACAATGGTGTGAAAAAGTGTTTGCCCCCTTAAGTGAGTTCACACACACACTTTAATGTTTCAAATCATCAAACACATTTAAATATTAGTCAAAGACAGGAAACTGTCAATGCAGTTTTTACATTAACGTTTTTATTATTGAGAGAAAATCCCAACCTACATGGCTTTATGTGAAGTGTTTGATTACTGCCACGTCCGTTCTTAATCAAGACATCACTTAAATAGGAGTCTGAGAAAGTGAAGAAGACCAAAACATCCGCAAAAGCTGGACATCATGTGGAGATCCAAAGAAATTGACAAACAAAGGAGAAAGAAAGTAATTGAGAGCTATCAGTTTGGAAAAGGTTGTAAAGCTATTTCTAAAATGTTGGACTCCAGCGAACCACAGTGAGAGCCATTATCCTCAAATGGCAAAAATATGGAACAATGGAACCTTCCTAGGAGTGGCTGGCCGACCAAAATTGCCCAAAGAGCACAGGGACGTCAAGAGGTCACAAAAGAGTCCACAACAAAATCCAAAGTACTGCAGCCCTCACTTGCACAGTGCACAGTGTTCATGACTCCACCACGAGAAAGACTCTGGGCACAAATGTTCCAAAACAAAAACCTGTCTGTAACGTTATGTGAACTATGTGCGGGTGTGCAATAAATTTATAGATGGATTGATTTGTAGATTGATTGAATTTTCCAGAAATCATCTTGATGAGCCCCAAGACTTTTGGTCTTTTTTGGACCCATTACATCCGGTATAAAAGTGACATCACATTTCAGAAAAAAGAATAAACCAACAGGAAAATACGGTGGTGGTGGTAGTGTGATAGTCTGGAGCTGTTTTGCTGCTTCGGGACCTGGAAGACTTGCTGTGATAAATGGAACCATGAATTCTGCTGTCTACCAAAAATCCTAAAGGAGAATGTGTTCGTGACCTGAAGCAAACTTGTGTTCTGCAGCAGGACTATGATCCAAAACACCAGCACGTCCACCTCTGAATGACAGAAGAAAAACAAATGTAAGACTTTGGAGTGGCCTAGTCAAAGCCCTGACCTAAATCCTATTGAGATGCATGACCTTATGGCGGCTCATGCTCAAAAACCCTCCAATGTGACTGAATTACAATAATGTAAATTTAGCTTTAACAAACCCTTTGGCACAATGCTTTTTCAGAAATATGCTTTTTATACACAGCCAATCCGCCCTCATCTCAGAGCGTAACATAGCAGCAGACGCATTCTTTCAGGTTTACAATTAATT
>NW_027315846.1:15424950-15479950 GCF_026437365.1 Eucyclogobius newberryi
ATATTTGTATGGTATTTGGCATGTCTATCTGGTATTTGGTCTATTTATTTATCTATCCATCTATCTCTTCCTCCTTTCTTTTCTCCTTTCTTTCCTTCCTTTCTCCTTTCTTTCTTTGCTCCCATTTGTCTTATTTCTCTACTTCCTTCTTTCTTTCTGCCCTTCCTCCAATTTTTCTTCTTTCACTACTTCCTTCTTCTTTCTTCTTTCTTTCCTTTTTCCTTCCTTCTTTCTTTCTTTCTTTCTTTCTTTCTTTCTTGCCTTCCTTCCATTTTTCTTCTTTCACTACTTCCTTCTTCCTTTCTTCACTCTTTCTTTCTTTGTTCCCTCCTTCCTTTCTTTCTTATTGACCAATCCCTATGTGGAGCACCATATTTTACCTTAACACATCCACGTTATCTTCACAGATTAGAGAAGACCTGTCCTTGCATTGAGCTCATGGTGAACCTTGCTCTGCTCTGACATATGCCCACTGCTTGGCCTGGAAAACCCTGTTACATTTCCCCCCCGTCTTGCATATGACCTTATGTTCGACGCTCAACTCAATGTGCCAACTCACTCACCTCACTGTCCCCCCCCTGCACCGCAAACACTGGCTTTGCTTTGGCGGATTTATCTGTGATGACAACATGGGTCCCAGTCTCTCTTCAAACGTCCCCTTCCCTCTGTGAAAGCATGTGTAGTCTAGCGGAAATTGCGTGGCATATTTTCCGAGCTTATATAGCACGCACATCAAATTTAAAAGGCTTGTTTTTGGGTGTAAACATAATATTTTTGGCGAGTGCTAACACGTTGATGTTCCCACCTTGGCTTCTGTGTTAATGCGTGTTATGTTTGCTGTTTGTAGCTTTCAAGTGCATATGCAATGTGATGTTGAAGAGGTTAGCGCTGGGTAACACTTTCCAATGCAAAACCATGCCGCGAATTCTGTCGGGCCTAAATCAGTTATTCTACCCATGCTTTCTCGCTGTTTTAGCTACACTTTTAGGTTCATCTTCTCACTTCCTTTCCCGGGAGAACATATCTGGCATAACCACTTTGCACTGTATACGATGTGTACTGAATGTGAGATTTTCATGCTATCACATCTGATGAGTATGATGCCAAAAGTGCAAATACATTTGAACTTAAGCTGCTTCTGCGATGGAGGTTATGTTAAGTAGAAGAGCAGGAGAAACGGTGCGTGTGTGACATACCATCATACTGTCCAATGCAGGGTTAGAAAAACATTTCTTGTAATAAATGTCAGGTGCTTTGCTAATTTGAGTGCCAATTACAAGTGATTGGGGAAGCATGCAAATAAGCACTCTGAATGAGATCCAATTGAATGGCTTAAATGAAACCCTGTAGAATAACCTGGCTTAATTAACACAGATCCTCATTAGCGTGATTAGTGAGTCGCTTTTGACCTTGTGACTTCTTTGTGTATGAATAATCCACTCGGCTCTGGCTGAATGAGCATTAACATTATTTTATTCTCTGCCTTTTGTCTGATACAATAAAGCGTTGTAGATGTGCAGATGTGCTTGAGTATGAGCTGGAAATTAGTTGCAGTCTTTAGCAATAAATCTAAAACACAAGATCATTATATCTATATCATCATAAGATCCATACTAAACATTGTTATGATGATGGAACAAAGTACATAAGGTAGACAATTTGTTGTGAAAAGACAGTCTTCCAGTACGTGATACATGTACATGATTAATATCCAAAGTAGTCGGCCAAGCCAGTGCAATTATTGTTAAAATGTCAACAATTTTCAGACAGGGCCACCACGATGATACGTTGATGCTTTACAATTAGAGGTACACTATGTACAGAGTCGGGAAAAATACTTTGAAAATGTATTTAGTTATATAAAAATGTATTTTGTAATGTATTCCATTATGTGGTCCTATCATAGTACTGTATTCTGATCACATTGAGTTGCATAATAATATAATAAGTTGAATTAATGAATCCCTTATTAGAAAAGGAAAATTGCACATTCACCAAAAGAGTGATGTTTTCTATTTCTCTCACCAAAACCGCACAGTTTGAAATCTAAATTTTATGATCAAATAGACCACAATATAATCCTCTGATTTTAGAGGTAACTGTACACAGAATACCACCAAATGAAAAAGTAACTGTACTGGAATACAGATTAGCTAAATTAGTATTCTGGATACATATTTTTTCTACAAGTATTCAGTTACTTGTGGCATTGCATATTTGTTCCCAGAAAAAACAAAACAAAAAACTGTGAACTTACTGTAAACAGGCTTGCTCTCCATGGATCTGACTTGTAACTTGGCCGGGGGGTGTCACGTGCTTGTAAACACTGGAAGTTTAATGCCATGCCATTCAAGCGTACCATCTCCATCAAGAAGACGTGATGGAGACTCCACCAGAAAAATGATTTCGTGTTTTACTGTTTCCTTTGGTTTGACTTGAGCGTGTAAGTATAGATCAAATCAAATCATCAAATCAATTTATTTTTGTAAGGCCCAAAATCACAACAACAGTTGCCTCTGAGGGCCACAGGGAGAAATGAATCAACAATGTCTGTGGTGGCGATGAAGTCAGACAATGTCTGTGGTGGCGAGGGACGATGTCCCAGGGTCCTCTGTCCTTAGACTCTCCTTCTCGGCCAGGAAAAACTACAAAAAAAAACTCTTTGGGAAAAAAGCGTAGAAACCTGGAGGAGTTCCAGTGAAGGAGAGATCCGACTCTCACAGACGGACAGACGGACACGAAGAGACTGGAGCTGGACCCACTCTTCAGGCCGAAGAGGGACCGTCTGAGTCGAGCTGGACCCACTCTTCAGGCAGAAGAGGGACCGTCTGAGGCGAACTGGACCCACTCTTCAGGCAGAAGAGGGACCGTCGGAGGCGAGCTGGACCCACTCTTCAGGCAGATGAGGGACCGTCGGGGGCGAGCTGGACCCACTCCTCAGGCAGATGAGGGACCGTCCACACAGGGCAGGGACCACTTCACCAGGGGAGGGACATCTGGGTCCACAGGTCCTCAGGAGTGAGAGAAAGAAAAGAAGGCGGTGAACAGTTTGCAAGTGGAATCAAAAAATAAATATTGTTTGATAGCATAAGTAGTCAGAAGAAGAAGAGGATAGTGCTCAAGCTGTCATACTTCCCCCAGCATAGTTACTCCTAGGGCAGCGTAGCTAAAGCTGTGGGTTTATGTTTGTGTTCCTAACTAGTCTGACCATAAGCGATTTCGAAGAGGAACGTTTTAAGCCTGGACTTAAATGAAGAGACTGTGTCAGCATATTTAACATGGGTCGGGAGCTGATTCCATAACACAGGAGCTTGGTAGCTAAACGCTCTACCTCCTACAGTACTTTTAGAGACTCTTGGCACCACCAGAAGGCCAGCATTCTGAGAGCGAAGAGCTCTGTTTGGATGATATGGTTCTATAGCATCTTTGAGGTAGGATGGGGCCATGTCATTTATGGCTTTGTAGGTCAAGAGTAGAATTTTGAATTTGATTCTAGACTCGACAGGAGCCAGTGAAGAGACTTCAGCACCGGCGTAATGTGCTCTCTTCTTTTTGTTCCTGTTAGTAATCTTGCTGCTGCATTTTGAACCAGTTGAAAGCTTTTTATGGAGCTTTTAGGACACGCTGCAAGCAGGGAGTTACAGTAGTCTAATCTAGTCGTTACAAATGCATGGATAAGTTTTTCGGCATCACTTTTAGGCAGGATTCTTCTGATTTTGGCGATGTTGCGCAAATGGAAATAGGCTGTTTTACAAGCTTGATTTATATGAGCTTTAAATGAGAGCTCCTGGTCAAATAAGACTCCAAGGTTTCTTACAGTAGAACTGGAGGCTACACTGACATTGTCCAGTGTGACTATCTGCTCAGATAGATTGTCTCGTAGATGCTTAGGGCCAAGCACAATGACCTCGGTTTTTTCAGGGTTAAGAAGCAGGTAGTTTAGTGTCATCCAGGTTTTTATCTCCTTCACACAAGTACTAAGTCTGTCTACTTGATCGCTCTGATCAGGTTTCATTGATAAATACAGCTGAGTGTCGTCTGCATAGCAGTGGAAGTTAATGTCATGCTTTCTGATAATGTTGCCTAATGGCAGCATATAAAGAGTAAACAGAATTGGACCGAGTACCGAACCCTGTGGCACACCGTAAATTACTTTAGAGCTTGGTGAGGAGCTCTGGTTTACATTAACAAATTGGAACCTATCAGATAGATAGGATTTAAACCAGCTGAGGGCTGTTCCTCCAACACCTACATCACATTCTAACCTCTGCAGTAGAATGTTGTGGTCAATGGTGTCAAACGCTGCGCTGAGGTCCAACAGAACCAGGACTGAGACCAGTCCATCGTCAGCGGCTAATAACAAATCATTTGTGACTTTAACTAGTGCAGTTTCAGTGCTGTGGTGGGCTCTGAACCCTGACTGGAAAACTAAGTTATTGTCCTGCAGGTGGCGACAAAGCTGTTTTACTACAACTTTTTCAAGGATTTTAGAGACGAAGGGAAGATTTGAAATAGGTCTGTAGTTTACCAATAGGTCGGGATCTAGATTAGGCTTTTTCAGAAGAGGTTTAATGACTGCATGTTTGAAGGACTGTGGAACATAGCCACTTTCGAGGAGTGTTATTCTTCGTTCATTTTAGAAATAGCTTTGTAGCTTTGTAAAAATGCTTATTTTGTGTTTGTCTATAAAAGTACCCAAGAAAACACTTCCAAAAGTGATATGTTCTTATTTGTTCAGCCCATGAACTCATGACAAAAAATGCTGATCTTTGAAAGCGCTGTTTTGATCTGTCACTTTGCATCATGTTTTTTCTGTTTCCTACTTATAAATGACTCCAGGTAATTTGTTTACAACCTCAAGACTTGACTCCTGCTAATTTCAAAGTCTTAGATCTTTGACTAATCTGACAGCAGCTAACTGGATTGTAAGATTCCAGCCCTTTGGTCTTTCAACAGCCCAGCAACTATTTATTTATGTGTATTCTTATTTGAGAGAACATTTATTTAGGTGGACTTTTACTGCTGATATCTTCTTCGACCTGGAGACTTTCCCATAAAGCACAAAAGGCATTAGCCCAGGTTCTTATCTCTTCAGGCAGCAGTGGCCTAGACTTGGCATATCTGATCATCTGTGAGAATCTGCACTATTGATTCAGATTGGACGTGCAACTTGACAATATCTAAACAGAATAATGTTCTAGACCCAGCGTGTGCCAAACAAGTGCCTTTGTGAAAAATCTCAAACAATGCGGCGCCCCGTATGACACCTAATCATCCGCATCATTATTAAATCAATTCATGAATTTCAAAATACTCAGAATACATTACTGTCATCTGTTTTTGCCTGATGTTTTCACCGGGTGTAAATAATTGGCCTACATAGCTCTGCACCAAAACAAACACATGACAGCAATAAGGAATGCAACTGAGACTAAAGAATAATATTGTCATCGTAGCATCATTGAAAAGGCATGGCTATAACCACAAAACTGAAAGTCATTCTCTATTTTATGTGTGACATATTGTTCTAATGTCTATGCAGTTAAACACAAATGTGTTTATTTTTGTTTATTTATTAGAGCAATGCACATTAAATAACATCTGTATAGAAGCTAAAAAGCCATTTTACTGTAAATCCGAAGTCTTTAGGCTGAAAACAACACAATACATGGTACAATTAGGAGGTTTGTAAAACCCAAGGATTTGACTTGTGATCACATGACTGGTTTGATTTGAGTCACAGTTTTAAAGCAGAGTAATGTGGGGCAAGAGGAAGACTGGACCAGATGTTACTGGCCCTCACAGAGAGAGCATTTTGTCCAAAGGCTGTTCTGTTTTGAAAAAGTCTGACATGGGAGGCGGGGCTAGTCCATGTAGCACTTTGCAAATGCACATCTAAAAAGCATGCATATCTAAAAAAAACACTTTATATTCATGTTACAAACATGTGAATGAACAGGGTTTATATCAACGTTTATTATCATTTTAATTTCACACCAAAACATTTGAATAATGGCACTATATTAAAAAACATAAATAAAATTACGGCACAACAAGTCCACCATCCAAGTCCCATTTAGTCCAAGGCTCATCAAATTTATCCTTTTCCAAATTAAGTCCAAATGTATTTTTTTCCATTTGTCTGATGTCAGTTCAGTCCTTTCCTTGTGAGGGCCTTTTTTCCTATCCATTTATTGTGTTCATGGTGGGAGTTTTGAGGCCCAAGTGTATAGTCCTAAAATTGAGAGATGACAATGTCAAAAACAATTGGCAGTGCATGGTTTATTTCAGTCCAATATTTTTGAGCAACAGGGCAGTCCCAAAACATGTGATAGCGGTTTGCCTCCTGGCTGCCACAGCATTTCTAACCTGCTTCTCGGTGCCGTTGTTCTTCTTTGTTCCAAAAATAAGTGTCCGAGCTCATTATATGCTCCCACGTTGAAAGATCAAGTCTCCCCAGGCGAATTCATAATAAAGATGTATAAATCAACTCAACAGACACGACCAAGCTAGGTGGCCATCATCCCAAAAGTCAAGATTTGTTTAATAAAGTGATGTCATTATTTGAATAAGCTAGTAACTTTTTTGCTCTGTTTTAGCCAGTCCAGATTCCTCTCTGACTCAACATGTAGGTGAGGTAAGCAGGCACAGAGTTACCCTTTCAGCTAAAGGAAACTAATGGCCAGCTCAGCATGGAAATGGCAGAAGTAATTGAGCATAGATATAATGTCCTGATTACTGTTAGTTAGTGAATGTAGTATTGAAAGGTTTAAAGTCTCCACAAATTCCATTTCTCACTTTGTTCCAAAAACAAACGTTTGAACAACGTTTGTGATCAAGAAATGTTCTGGCATTTAAACTTGTTTATTTCTACAAAACCAATTGTATTCACTTTAGGAACAAAAAGGAACAAAAAGTCTGTCTCTATAGTTTATCTTCTGTTGTTTCGTTGATCAGACTGAACGTTCTAAATCTACTTTGGCAGCTGTTAAGCAAACCAAAGCTGCAGAACACTGGCCATTGACAGCATTTTGTTCTGGGAATAGGCATCAGCAGAAAAAATGTACATCAGATGTTAACAAGGTCATCTTAGCCTTTTCCACCACAACAATAGAGCTAAACAGTCCTCTGATGTTTGGAAGTACATTTCCCATTAATCCCCATACTATTCAAAATGTTTGAAAGCTTGCTGGGGGATAATCAGCTTTGTTGTAAGTAATGAGCATAAAACACAGGTTTATAACACCTTATAAACTGCAAAATTAGAAATAACGTTGTGCATCTTAATTACAATATGGCAAGCCTCTGTCATTATGCTCTCATATAAGAACTGACTGGGGGTAGCAAGCTTTTACTTATGCTGCCCTTGCAGCTTGGAACTCCTTACAGTAGGAGATGTTTGCATTCAAGAGAGTGAATCTTTAAAACATAGATAGGTAGATTTTGACCCTGAGCTGTGCTGTTTATCATTTGTGGACATCATTTGACTACTTTAAAAAGTTATATTTTTTCTTAAGATTCAATATAACAAGAACATTTTTAAACCCAGGACACCAGAACACATCTACACTGTAAATAGAGCTCAATGACAAAACTGTCAAAAGTCTAAAGATAGCAGTCAACACCAGAATTAAAATAACAAAGTGGCATAGAGTCTTGTCTGTCGCGATACAATTCGTAACCCAACAATAAGTTCAACTGGATTCAAATTTGCTTTGTCAGTTTCGATTAGAGTATTTTTAATTGAAACGCTGGAGAGGCAAAGTGAGATTTTCTGAAGTTAACGCAGAGAGGAAGTGTGGGCATGGGATTTGATAGATCGGTGGATAAAAAGCTGCCAAGCTCCTCTTTGGTTATTGATCATCGGCGGTATCTTTGAGTTACATTGAGAGCGTGGCAAAAGCACACAAATAAAGGCGTTGAGCTTTTACCCAGTGTTCGACTTACTTTTGTGTAACTTATAGAAGAATAATGACATTGATAATGCTGTTTAAAGAGATAATGGCAAACACATTTCAGTTGGCATCTGGACAACACTATATTACTGTAAGTTGTCTTTTGAGTATGACAATAAAAGTTATTCTCCAAAAGCTTGTGTATTGTCTGCAGAGATTCAGGTCAGATTTTCAGGGTGCATTGTCAACACGTGCAAAATTAATTCCATTGTCTCAAAATTCAAATAAACAATCAGGACCACAAAGTAACACAGTATGAATTACAGTCTAAAGGCGGTTTGAATGAAGGGGTTCTAGAGGCAACATTGGTTCTCAAATGCTGAGTTCCTAAATCCAATAGAGTTTTCAGGCTGTCCAGCATTATCAAAACAGGTGATGCAGCAATGAGAACAATCAGAAGCAATGAAAGAATTATAAAACAAATTGTCCACCATTAACATTGTCAATGGTCAATTTTTGTATTTTTTGATGTGCCACGTAGCCAATAGCTCTGATTATGCATGCTCAAAATGATTAAATGTGCCCTGGCATTAAAATACATTGTGTTTTACCAACCCTGCCCTCCCGATGCCCAATAATACGCTCACTCTAATTGGTTGTTACAGTTATGGGAGAAGGCTTTATGTCTCGCAGGAGCCACACACAAACCAGGTTATTCGTCACACATGAAGACTTGATTACGGCCCTCAATTTCAACTGGATAGATGGGGTCTTTCCCCCTTCTGCCGCCTATTCTCGTATTTAATTGCTTCTCTTTTACTCTCCTTGACTATACACCCCAGTTTGCCTGTGCACTGCTCTCCCCTCTGGACCATTTACGCTGAGACATTCTAGTCCATTTTTAATTGAGATTGAATTAAGGGTGCTAATTGGTTTTGAAAATTCTCTGATTTAAATATTATTTATATTTTGAAAGGCAAGTTTATTTGTAGAGCAGAATTTGTACAATGTAATTCAAAGTGCTTCATACAAAAGTTTAAAACATAAAAGAGAAGAGTGCAAATAAATCATTTCAGTCATAATCACAGCTAAATAAAACTGTGTTTAGCTTAGATTTGAACTTTGCTAGAGTAGAAGCCTGTCTCACATCTTCAGGAAGACTTTTAGCTGCATAAAACTGGGATGCAGATTCCCCATGTTTAGTCCTGACTCTGGCACCAGCAGGAGGCCGGTCCATGTTTAGTCCGACTCTGGCACCAGCAGGAGGCCGGTCCATGTTTAGTCCTGACTCTGGCACCAGCAGGAGGCCGGTCCCTGTTTAGTCCTGACTCTGGCACCAGCAGGAGGCCGGTCCCTGTTTAGTCCTGACTCTGGCACCAGCAGGAGGCCGGTCCCTGTTTAGTCCTGACTCTGGCACCAGCAGGAGGCCGGTCCATGTTTAGTCCTGACTCTGGCACCAGCAGGAGGCCGGTCCATGTTTAGTCCTGACTCTGGCACCAGCAGGAGGCCGGTCCATGTTTCGTCCTGACTCTGGCACCAGCAGGAGGCCGGTCCATGTTTAGTCCTGACTCTGGCACCAGCAGGAGGCCGGTCTATGTTTAGTCCTGACTCTGGCACCAGCAGGAGGCCGGTCCATGTTTAGTCCTGACTCTGGCACCAGCAGGAGGCCGGTCCATGTTTAGTCCTGACTCTGGGCACCAGCAGGAGGCCGGTCCATGTTTAGTCCTGACTCTGGCACCAGCAGGAGGCCGGTCCATGTTTAGTCCTGACTCTGGCACCAGCAGGAGGCCGGTCCATGTTTAGTCCTGACTCTGGCCCCAGCAGGAGGCCGGTCCATGTTTCGTCCTGACTCTGGCACCAGCAGGAGGCCGGTCCATGTTTAGTCCTGACTCTGGCACCAGCAGGAGGCCGGTCTATGTTTAGTCCTGACTCTGGCACCAGCAGGAGGCCGGTCCATGTTTAGTCCTGACTCTGGCACCAGCAGGAGGCCGGTCCATGTTTAGTCCTGACTCTGGGCACCAGCAGGAGGCCGGTCCATGTTTAGTCCTGACTCTGGCACCAGCAGGAGGCCGGTCCATGTTTAGTCCTGACTCTGGCACCAGCAGGAGGCCGGTCCATGTTTAGTCCTGACTCTGGCCCCAGCAGGAGGCCGGTCCATGTTTCGTCCTGACTCTGGCACCAGCAGGAGGCCGGTCCATGTTTAGTCCTGACTCTGGCACCAGCAGGAGGCCGGTCTATGTTTAGTCCTGACTCTGGCACCAGCAGGAGGCCGGTCCATGTTTAGTCCTGACTCTGGCACCAGCAGGAGGCCGATCCATGTTTAGTCCTGACTCTGGGCACCAGCAGGAGGCCGGTCCATGTTTAGTCCTGACTCTGGCACCAGCAGGAGGCCGGTCCATGTTTAGTCCTGACTCTGGCACCAGCAGGAGGCCGGTCCATGTTTAGTCCTGACTGTGGCACCAGCAGGAGGCCGGTCTATGTTTAGTCCTGACTCTGGCACCAGCAGGAGGCCGTTCCATGTTTAGTCCTGACTGTGGCACCAGCAGGAGGCCGGTCTATGTTTAGTCCTGACTGTGGCACCAGCAGGAGGCCGGTCTATGTTTAGTCCTGACTCTGGCACCAGCAGGAGGCCGGTCCCTGAGATGGTTCATATGGCACTAACATGTCCGAGATGTACTTTGGTGCTAGGCCATGGAGAGACTTGTACACAAGCAGAGCTTGTGCACAAGTCTATTCTCTGAGCCACAGGAGCCAGTGCAGAGACCTGAGAACAGGACTAATGTGATGGTACTTCCTGGTTCTAGTCAGGACCCAAAGTAGAATAGTCTGGTTTTCTACTTCTCTATAGACCCCCAGGCTTGTTTTGCTATATTGTCCGTCAGCTGATCGTGTTTACCACTACAAGCCAATTCAATACTGCCGTCTGCCTGCTTCGATTTACAACGAAACACGGTTCGAAGAGGCCCAAAACCTCATTAATGATATCGGACGCTTTACTAGAATCAAAATGGTGAAGGTATGTGAGGCAGTTGAGTGCAGCAACCGGGAAGATAAACGGAGAGATCTGAAGTTATACCGAGAAACCCGTAAAGAAGAGCGCGATGGACAGCTGCGATAAAACGTTCGAACTGGGAACCAAACGATCACCACAGACTCTGTAGTTGTCATTTCATATCTGTTAAGTTACTATTTGTAGTTGTATTGAAATTGTCACTCGCGCGGCGGAGGTAGCTGACCGCTGTTCAGCCCCGTGGAGGTGACCGAACCCCAGGCATGCAGGCTCATCTCCGGATAGATCAAGTCTATCTTGTTCCGCGCACGCTGTAGAATTAACATCAGTTTTATTCAGGCGCGTAGACCATTTGTTCAAAAATCTGACTTATGAACCATCGGACCAGTGGGCTTGAATCGTAAATCTCTGGGCACAAATTATCCAGAAGAATCAGTGATTTAGGCATCAAATATGGATCTGAGTTGATTGATAGCAGCTTTTCTAAATATCGACCTTTGTGTAGCTCATCCAAGGAGTTTGTGGAATCTGAAAGCACTGGGGCCTCCATAATTTACGTTTGAGATCAGCGCATAGGACAGCAACAAGTGACGGACAATATGGCGGCACAGCATGCGATCACGTGGTTTTGTGACGTAGGCGAATGATCTCTATAGTTTAATCCCTCTATCTAGGTTTATCGGCCCAGGAGCTGTTGTTATTACATGTGTGCCAGCAAACACATGATCTTTCCAGATTGAGTCATAATAAACCCATAGTTACAGGGCCTGAACGAGCAGATGGTAAATGTCAAAATATAATCCCTGCAGTATTGTTCCATGGTAAACTCTGTTGACACATTCTTCCTGTGCAGTTTCCTGCTCAGCCAAGAATACATGCTTGGATAATCTTAATTGGTTTAGTTTAAATTAGTGTGACTGACAGGTGGATTAGTAAATCAGGGTACAAATTGTATTAAAACTAACATGGCTATTTATGAGTAAAAGAAGGTAAAAATATGAAATGAACAATGAGCTGAAAAACATGGCAGAAATCATCGAGTAATGCACTAAACACTGTTAATTTGAAATGATAGAAGTTGGATAAAGTGTAGGTCAACACAACATTGTTTCCCATGCATCATTGACGTAAACCTGATGATGATGAATCCTTGCTGTACCTTGTAGGAAACACACCAAGGCTACATCCACATGGACATAAGAAAATTGTGATTTTTCTGTAAACATGGAACTCTTCCTCCATCAAGACGCCTGATAACGTCATGATACACATGCCAGGTTCCTTGGTAGAGCTGAAAAGTGCTGAAAATGTGGGTTGTAAACAAAGAAAAACAAATGCTGTACAACGCCATTGTTGTTATTGCTGTCAGAGTTTGCCGCATTAAATAGCGGTGGGTCAATAACACAACCTTCCCATAAAAGTTGCGGATACAGCGTAACAGCGGGGATGCCAAACCGGTGTTTTGAGATCTTTTCACTCTGGGACCTAGTTTTTAGACTTCTGAAACACCCGCTCCATGTGGATAATACCTGTTTTAGACAAAATATCTTTACTGCTTTGTTTGAGTTTAGCTTTGTGTGGATGAGGCCGCAGAGAAAGGGAATGCATTCAAAGTTCTCAAAAAAAGGCTCTACCCTCCTAGAATAAAAAAGTTTCTACTATAAATGGCTGACAGCGCTAACCAACATGAAACTGTATTTTCCTGTATTAAAAGTGTTTATTGGGAACATACTATTACATCTATTGGCATGATTTTGATCTGAAACGGCAGGCATTTTCACAACCTGCTGATTCTAGTAATGAGTTCATTCGCTCTAAAAGCCCAAAAACCTGCATGACTTACTATGTTCCAATGGTACCAGAAAGGCATTTAATTTGCTTTGTATGGCTTTTATACTTCAATTGGAAACCCTCCTCTTCAGTAATGGGAAACAGGGAGATGGTGGAACAAACAGCGGGAGGGTGGTGGCTCGAGGCGCGTGTTTCTCTGTTGCCTCTATGTTTGACAAATGGATGTACAACTTTTAAGAGCCACACACAGTGAAATAAACATGCTCAATCACCTCTTACTACGACGGAGTATAAGGGTCAACCAAAAAAATAAAAAATGCGGGGCACTACGAGAATAAAGTCATTAATTAATGACTTTTTTCTCGTTAATTACCGAGAAAAATCTCATAATTTAAAGACAATAAAGGCAGATACACGGTTCACTTTCAGCAGCATATTACATGCTCCCCCCTCAGTGTTGCATAATGGTACAGTCCAGTAACAGCTCTGTTTTGTATGAACTGTGTTTAAAGCTATGAAGCTGATCTGACAAGTCAATACACTGAGTCAAATGCATCTGTCTGGAGTCTTCATTACACAAACACGCCACCACCAGGACGCAAATGGCGCTTGGTTAAAAGTGAATACAAATGCCCACAATAGATGTCGATCTTTTTAATACGGGCCTTTTAGACATCACAAACATTTCCCCGGTGTAGTGCCCCCATGTCAGGTCCCGGACATGGATGTATTATATTATCGGTCCCGGACCTGTAAAATGACGGACTCGTGTATTGGGTGCTCACGGGTGTTGGAGCTCATGCCATGATGTATGGATGATGCATGGATGATGTGTGGATGATGTATGGACGATGTGTGGATGATGTGTGGATGATGTGTGGATGATGTGTGGATGATGTATGGACGATGTATGGACGATGTGTGGATGATGTATGGATGATGTGTGGATGATGTGTGGATGATGTATGGATGATGTGTGGTTGATGTATGGACGATGTATGGACGATGTATGGATGATGTGTGGATGATGTGTGGATGATGTGTGGATGATGTATGGATGATGTGTGGATGATGTGTGGATGATGTGTGGATGATGTGTGGATGATGTATGGATGATGTGTGGATGATGTATGGATGATGTGTGGATGATGTATGGATGATGTGTGGATGATGTATGGACGATGTATGGATGATGTGTGGATGATGTGTGGATGATGTGTGGATGATGTATGGACGATGTATGGATGATGTGTGGATGATGTGTGGATGATGTGTGGATGATGTGTGGATGATGTATGGATGAAGTGTGAATGATGTATGGACGATGTATGGATGATGTGTGGATGATGTGTGGATGATGTATGGATGATGTGTGGATGATGTATGGATGATGTATGGATGATGTGTGGATGATGTATGGATGATGTGTGGATGATGTATGGATGATGTGTGGATGATGTATGGATGATGTGTGGATGATGTATGGACGATGTATGGATGATGTGTGGATGATGTGTGGATGATGTGTGGATGATGTATGGACGATGTATGGATGATGTGTGGATGATGTGTGGATGATGTGTGGATGATGTGTGGATGATGTATGGATGAAGTGTGGATGATGTATGGACGATGTATGGATGATGTGTGGATGATGTGTGGATGATGTATGGATGATGTGTGGATGATGTATGGATGATGTGTGGATGATGTGTGGATGATGTGTGGATGATGTATGGACGATGTATGGATGATGTGTGGATGATGTGTGGATGATGTGTGGATTATGTATGGATGATGTGTGGATGATGTATGGATGATGCATGGATGATGTGTGGATGATGTATGGATGATGTATGGACGATGTATGGATGATGTGTGGATGATGTATGGATGATGTATGGATGATGTGTGGATGATGTATGGATGATGTGTGGTTGATGTATGGATGATGTATGGATGATGCGTGGATGATGTGTGGATGATGTATGGATGATGTGTGGATGATGTATGGACGATGTATGGACGATGTATGGATGATGTGTGGATGATGTGTGGATGATGTGTGGATGATGTATGGATGATGTGTGGATGATGTGTGGATGATGTATGGATGATGCATGGATGATGTGTGGATGATGTATGGATGATGTGTGGATGATGTATGGACGATGTGTGGATGATGTGTGGATGATGTGTGGATGATGTATGGACGATGTATGGATGATGTGTGGATGATGTGTGGATGATGTATGGACGATGTATGGATGATGTGTGGATGATGTATGGATGATGTATGGATGATGTATGGATGAAGTGTGGATGATGTATGGATGATGTGTGGATGATGTATGGATGATGTGTGGATGATGTGTGGATGATGTGTGGATGATGTATGGATGATGTATGGATGATGTGTGGATGATGTGTGGATGATGTGTGGATGATGTATGGACGATGTATGGACGATGTGTGGATGATGTATGGATGATGTGTGGATGATGTATGGATGATGTGTGGATGATGTATGGATGATGTATGGATGATGTATGGATGATGTATGGATGATGTATGGATGAAGTGTGGATGATGTGTGGATGATGTATGGATGATGTGTGGATGATGTGTGGATGATGTATGGACGATGTGTGGATGATGTGTGGATGATGTATGGATGATGTGTGGATGATGTGTGGATGATGTATGGACGATGTGTGGATGATGTGTGGATGATGTATGGATGATGTGTGGATGATGTATGGATGATGTGTGGATGATGTATGGATGATGTGTGGATGATGTATGGATGATGTATGGATGATGTATGGATGTGTGGATGATGTGTGGATGATGTATGGATGATGTATGGATGATGTATGGATGTGTGGATGATGTGTGGATGATGTGTGGATGATGTATGGATGATGTATGGATGAAGTGTGGATGATGTATGGATGATGTATGGATGTGTGGATGATGTATGGATGAAGTGTGGATGATGTATGGATGATGTATGGATGAAGTGTGGATGATGTATGGATGATGTGTGGATGATGTATGGATGATGTATGGATGAAGTGTGGATGATGTATGGATGATGTATGGATGAAGTGTGGATGATGTATGGATGATGTATGGATGATGAATCCGTATGTAGATGATAGAATCCGGGAATAAAACTTCAGTGCACACAATGAGCGCGTGAGAAGAGTGACTGTGCTCAAAGTGCCCACGTAGAGAAACAACACTATAGAGGAGCAGAACAACACCGAGGCTGCTCCTCCTGTCCCAGGGCAGCTGTGGCACGGAGCACGGCTGGTGTTTGAGCCCATGATGCACTACAGCTACATCATGGAGAAAGTAAAGAGTTTATCCAACTGTTTGAATGATGCGACACAGGAAAGGTGCTGCTAAACGCAGTGTCTTGTCTTGAAATAAACACACACGTAAGACATCGTTTTAAAGGCCAGGAAACACTTTAACATCTATTTTAGACTTTAATGTAGTTCTAAACTGTCAGCTCATCCAAGCCCGTTCTTGTGCGTCCTGACCGTGGAGCTGAAAGTGAACTGATCACGTCACTTTGAACCGGCGCCTTAACTACGACTTTTTTCTCGTTAATTAAGGAGTTTTTTTCTCGTTATCTAATGAGTTTGTTGTCGTTAATTTACGTCTTTTTCTCATTAATTAATGACTTTATTCTCGTAGTGCAGCGCATTTTTTTTTCTTGGTTGGCCCTTATACTCCGTCGTATCTTACAGCTGGATGAGCACGTTATGTTTGGTTTACACAAATGCAAAAAAATTGTTTGGCAAAAGATATCACTTAAAACGCTGAACATTTTGAAATTTTATTGGCAACTTTAATATTTTTATTCATCACTATTTTTTTCGACCACATTTGATTGGTTCAATTGGTTTTCAATTTAAAATGAAAAAAGAAAGACAAATATTTAAGTTTCCATTTCACATCACAATTTTTGTATTTTTAAATCAAAGATCAAATTGAAAACTGAAAAATCAAATAGTTTTGTTTTCTTTTTTCCTTTTTTTTTCTTTTCCTAAATTAATCAAATGGAATCATGCTTGTGAAATAGAGTTATGTGGCAAAGGATTGTGACGTACATATTATAGAATGCCAGACAACTCTATGTTCTGTTGAAAAAACAAAACACCCTTCTTCAGTAGAAATTCGTCCACTCTTTAATATGTGAGCCTCAAAGTTAGACAAATGGATGAGAAGTGGCTGTGAGGGAAATTGACACTGTTATCGAGGGAGGAGATGACGCACACATATCTTTAGCCTGGACGGACTGAAGTCACTTTCTCATGTCTCCTCCATTCTCGCTGTGCGTCCTCTGTGCTTCCTCTGGTCCCTTTGAGAGCTGACAACTGAAACAAAGCCTGTGACAGCGGCGCAGCGGGAGACATATCAGACCCCTACTCACTGTACAGGGAGCCATAATTCACAAGTGTTTCTAACATGTCACAGTGCACACAGTGATGGTGAAATGTGCAAACATTTCACCATCACTGAAAATGTTTGCACAGCCGATGAGAGACAAAGTGCATCAGGTTAACGGAATAGAAGTCGTACTGTTAAACGCAAAAGTGTTTGCAAAAGCAGGTTTGTGTCATCATGTTTCATTTTGTTCTACCAATAAAAACACTCAAATTCAAATCAGTTTCATTTAAATATTATCTTTGAGTTTTAGAAATATTATTCTGCTCATTAAGACTCATTTATACTAATGTAAACATGTACTATATGCAAACAGATCCGTGCAGTCCAATTTTCAATGTTAAATAACCACCAGGGGGAGCTCAAAGTCTGTTGGAGACTTGACAAAAATGGAAAATAAAGATCAAGAAAAACAAACATGGAGGCTTTAACGTTTTAAAATCTAGTTGTGGCCAGACTTTTTGTCCTGGAAACACGACTCATCTGAAAGTTTAATTTGGAACATAAAAAAAAAAAAAATAGAACCATTTTTGCTGTGTATTTATGATTATATTTATGAACGTATATCACAAGATGTTGGTAATTTTTTTTAGCTTGCCTGCTAAAAGGGAAATGGCTAAACCCTTGGATTATATTAAATCCATTGTTGTTAAAAAAAAATCTAAAGATAGCTGTGATTAAGTTTTTTTTTCTGTGATGAAATCCAGTTCCCCAAACCAATAAAAATATTAGCCACAGACCAGTAGATTCACTGAGAATGTATCAATGGCCACACATTATCTTATCCTGGTAAAAGCACTAAAATCACCTATAGCTACACCTGAGCAGGGTCTGCACTTCACCTGTTGATCACTACTGTGCATCTGGGTGAGAGTGTGGACTGCTGGCCCCTAAATTCACCAGCACAAACTCTTCACCCACAAAGATGCTCTCCGGTCCTACGTGGATAGGGATGCATACCTAAACCCACGTTCAGGTTCAAGTCTGGATTCGAATCCAGAGGTTTAGGTTCAGGTCCGGACCTAATGAGTCCGGCTGAACTCATGCCATTTTTGCATAATGTTATAACCGCAAAACACAAGCTACTTGGCTCAATTAAGTTGAAGACACTTGAACAAACACAAGGCTTAACTGCAGATTGAAATAAACTCAATTTATCTGGTTTATTCACTGTTTTTAACAGAAGTTACAACTTACAAATCACAAGCTACGAGCTAGCTAACACACATTCATGTGTTTTACTCTTTTACTAGAGGAACAACTTCCGAACAAGAGCAAGTTGAGTATTGGTATTGGGGCAGCTGTTTCAGCTGATACTATGTTTGTCAAGTGTATTACTGGTTTGACTGGGCTGTTCCCCACACTTGAAGTTTAATACCTTTAGATACATTTCCACTCTTTAATTTTGCAGATCAATTGGCATCAAAGTCATGTAAAAACCTTCAAAAACTAGCATAACAGTCAACAGTCAACTAGAACCACTATAAATCAATCAACTTAGCAGTATCAAAAATAGAATATGAAAATATTTTACACTACACACAATACATCATATTAACAGCATTAAACACCAGCCCATATTTAACAACTGTAGAATACAAATACTATTACAAAATATAAGCTCCAATTAATTAATCCAGCAATTAAACAATATTACTTTGACTTAGTATTTACTTAGATGTATAAATATGTATATTGCACATTAACCCATTGAAATAAATGCTACACCACAACATAACAGTTATTTTATTCATATTGTAGCGACCCTAGTCTCTAGTGCGCGTGCGCGGTCTCTGGGGCGGAGCTAAGAGCGGGCTCAGGAGACGAGGTAGTTTTTGATGTTCCTGTTCCATCACCATGGTTACGGCTAACAGTAACCAACTCTGTTCAAGAAATAAAGTGACAACTTGTGAGCACTAAACCAGCATTACTGACCTGAGCGAGAAGTTACAATATTTACACCCAAACCAAAGCACAACCCGCTCCTTTAACGTCTTAAACTAACTCACGGAGCGGCACAAGCGGCGACGCACGCGGCGGCTTAAAACGCTTCAATTAAGCCAGCGATCTTCCCGAATGTTCGGTCTCTCGCGTCTTTAAACTCATCGCGCCGGCTTCAACTTCTGCCGCGCGGAAGACGCCAATGGGTCCGTGTGCGCCATTGACAGCGATGTCAGTGTTTACGTCTTTTCTAGCGCAAATTTCGCGATCTATGGAAGGTTTAAGATGGTTTAGATTCTAGAACGTAAAGGATATAGAATGTGAGTGGTAGATTTTTAATGAGTCCAGAACCGAATCACCGGGGTTTCGGTTTTTTTGGACCTGAACCGAAACGTTTTTACAAGTCCGGATCCGGTCCTGCGGAGCGGTACGTATCCCTATACGTGGATGACGTCATCACTCTCCTTCAGACGGCAGCATGTGAGGCAAGGCAAGCTTATTTGTAGAGCACAATTTGTACAAAAGGCAATTCAAAGTGCATCACACAAGAGGAAGAGGAAAAATGCATTAAAATCGCATAAGAGTTTTTCCAAAGTAATCCAAAAGTGTTTCCATTTTCCATTATTTTCTTAACCAACATTTTTTGATAGACATTAATAAATAAATACACAATACAAAATTAATTCATTTAAAAATGAAATTAAAAAAGTTTTTTTCAGGACAAATCGTGGTCCGGGATGAAAAGTGTAGCCACACTGGCTAATGTATGGGGTTGTTGCCTGCTTGTAACATAGAGGGTGTTCAAAGCTTGTGACAATAACATTATCTAACATCTCAACATCTTGAGCTAAGCTTCGTCCAGGATTAACCTATTGTGCATGTTTTGGGTACTGTGTAGCACTGGGAAACAATCTGTGACAAATCTGTAGAACAACCCATTATAACATGTAACCCAAACCTCTAAACTTAAACCTTTGCAATGTAATTGTTTGTTATTACAGGTTGTTACACATTGAGTTTTGGTATCGGGGCAAACTATTTACGTTACATTACGTTAAGTTTACTCAAGTTTAAGTGTGACATAAGCATATAAAACCAAAATAAAATGTATGTCATTGAGTGCTATTTCAGTAGATAACAGCCATAGGCTTTTATAGATGTGATGAAAAGAGTCAAAGCCTTCACTTGTTTGAACACGGAGAAGATTGATTGAGACGAGGAAAGAGAGGAGGGGACATTTACAAATGGACTTATTGGAGATGGGGAATTGATGGATTTTGTCTTTCTCAGTGGGACCAGTAGGAGCACAGCAGTAAAGGCCTGTTGTACTGAACCAGACACTTACTCTAATTGGATTTGGTACATCTTATCTATATGTGTGCATTCTAAGGATTCATATCCCCACTGTGGACTGCAGACATTTTTATTTATTGATTTGGAATAAAAATAGAATTGTTTGACACCCATACACTTACGGTGTGTGAGAGAGGGCAGTGGCAGAATAAAGAGTATTCAAGACAAGATGAGTAATTCTAAAATTCTGGGAGCCCAGATGATTAATACTTTTTGTCAGATACTTGCTTTACAAGCACAGGTGCTATTTACTTTCAATGTTTTCAATGTTTCAATTTTCACTGTCAAATTAAAAGTGAGTTAAGGGGTTGAAGGTTAAAATGAGGACAGCTGCAGACATGACATTCTGGTTCATGCACATGAAGCAGAGTTTATAACAATATTCTGTGGCTCAGTGGTTAGAGCTACTAACCTATAGTAGGTGGTTTGAATCCTTGTCCACCAGTGCATACTGATGCTTTGTCCCCAGGCAATACTTCACTCACCTTGCATTTGGATGTGGTACGTGAGTAAGTGGTTGGTGGTGGTTGGGTGGCCTATGGTGCAGATTTGCTGCCTCACTTCCATCAGTTTACCCCATTTCTTGAGAAATGGAATCTAATTGCAACCCCATACATCAAATCATTCTTTTCTGTCCCAAAACAGTGTGGTGAAGCTGTAAGGAAAAGTGACTTGGTTAATGTGATTGCCGTACGTTAAATTGAAGGGGGTAGATTGAATGGTATGTGCTTTTAGAGTGGACACAATGAATAGAAACGATAGGCCAATCAGATGGAAAATAGGTCGTCTTGAGTGAGACTGAATGCCTACATTTTGTCTGGCATGCTGCTAAGATCTTGTTATAGTCCATTGAAACGCCACATACTCCCTGGTATGTAATGGTATCAGACATGTGCAGAGAAAAGGACGGGGGCATAACGAGACTTGAATGGAACAGATATGGCACCAGTGCTGTAATAGACAGTGGTGAAATAGATGTAAAAAGAGCAGAAGACGGGGAATGGGGTTGAGTCAAGTACCAAGAGGTGAAAGGAGACAGACGGAGGCATAGAACGAAGGCGACATGCATTTAAGTCATTGTAATGAGATCTGCGGCAGCTCTGTGTGGGATATGATCTGGCCCGCATTACACCAGAGAATCTCAGTGAGTCATTCAGTAACAGAAGGAGAGCTGGAGAATATCGGTGCAACTTTTATGAGCTCTAAACTTTCTGACATTCACCTGTGAAATGAATAAAGGAGTGTGGAGAATGTTTGGCAGAATGAAAAGTGGAACAATGCCATTTTAGAATCAGTTTGAATCAGTTTTCAGGTGTGGGTTTTGATCGCCTCTCCACAGATCTGACCTCCAACTTGGTCAGGGGAAACGTTCGAGGCAAAGAAATAAAACTTCTCGGGATAGAAGCAGGTGGTGGACTAATTTAAATGACTTATTCAAGGTTGCACACACCATTATGTTGCTACTTTGATAATTATATTATATATTTGCTGCTTGAAAACAAGTTAAGTAAAGTAGTGCTGGAGGGGTTAAGTTGGGGCAGGCAGAAATGTGCACTTTCAGATTTAACAGCCTTTTGTTCTCAGCTCTGTGCTCCTCGGCCCGATGGACAAGAATGAGAGAAGCACAGTATCCAGGGCTCCCAGCTAGAACAAGCTATGTGTCAGCAATCTTTCTGTATCACACCAATTACCAGGCTGGGGTGCAGGGGAAAACCACAGATATACCCTCATAAAGGATGAGCTGTGTTCACCCACAGCTGGTCCGAGAAGAAAGAAGTCCATCATCAAAGTTTATTCTTCTACAGGGCTGAACTATAAAAGATTCATGTAGAGTACACAATCAACTTTTATCAGCAGCACAGAGTAGCAGAGGCTTTAAAATAATTATTTACAATTTTTCTTTTGATAATAAGAGAATTGGAAGTGTTGAATTTATACTGTACAGCCTTCTGAATGAAGAACACTTTCTCTAACGTGCACTGTAAGTTGAATACTACACTGTGGAACATTCCAGGCAAATCAAATCAATCAATCAATCAAATCAATCAATCAATCAATCAATCAATCAGTCAATCAGTCAGTCAGTCAGTCAGTCAGTCAGTCAGTTTCTGTGGTGACAAGCAGGTGGCATACACAACGCACCTTTAAATCTACAGCCACTAACACAAGCTGTTTAAGTATGTAGTGTTTTCTAATACTTTCTAAAAGTCAGTGTAATTAGTCAGGAAGTGATTTTCAATCTATGGGGCTGGTCTGAGAAACTCGATTTTATACTTCTCTGAGCTGACTAAGGCCCGCCTTCAGGGAGGAGTTTCTCCTGCATCTAACCCTTCCTTTGTTAACTGACCTGTTTTCGGACCTTACAGTCCTATTATAATCTGAAAGCCTTTCCTTCACCACTGTTAAGCACGCAATTCACATGTTTTATGTTCTAAAAGCACATCTTGAGCCTTTGGAGGTTTAAAGTAGAACTGTGAATCTTGAAGAGTTAACAAATCCTATGGGGCTTGATGATCATCCAAACCCAAGTCAGAAACAGATCATTTCTTATACTGTAACTTGTAGGGACCAGGTAAATAGTTGTATTGAGAACAAATAGTTTATCCATGAGAGGTGGTGGAAGTACTAAAACATGACAATACTCTGCTCAACATGAATTGTTTCAGGATACAAGAACTAGTCTCTGAGACAGAGCTTTGGTGAAGTTGCATGTGCTGTCAATGCTGCTCTCCCAATAGTGATGAAGTGACTGGAAACCGCTGGGATTCTTTTATGTGTACTGCATTTCATTTATATGCCAGTATCCTCTGTGGCACATTCTGCTTTCTCTCTGGTACAATATTGTCTTTGAGATTCAAAGTTTAATTCTATTTTTATGTACCGATTCAGGCGTTTCCTCTCCCTCTGCCGACTGAGGGACTGATGCCCTCTCTAGAGATCTGGAGCAAAAAGTTTAATACGTTTGTCATTTTTTCTGTACAAAGATGACAGATTGAGAAGAAATTCATATAAAAAACATGACAGCTGTAAAAAAAATGTACTTCAGAATTGGTATTTAGGGGCACCAAAATGTGTGTTTAATATGTATGGTTTCTTATACAGTAACAACTAATAAAAAATGTTTTAGATAAAATTGAAAGAAGTAGTGGATTGAAAAATACTGTATTCTCACAACTTTGTCTCAGTGGGAAAACTTGGTTGTTGGATTGGATTTAAGCGAAATAAATCTTACAATAATAGTTCATATATTCGAAATTGTTGTGTTAAAGATGTATGAGAATTTTATGCGACAACAGTTTAGTCTTTATTCAGATTTTATTTTCTTATCGGTGAAGCAAACAAAAAGTCATCACTCACTTTTGATAATACCATATGAAACTAGTCATTAAAATAACGCTTCATGAGAAAACAGTTCATTTATCACAACAAATGGAGCACCACAAGAAGCAAATCCAACCCCCCTGAAGTTAAGTTATTAGTATTAAATCTCAAAGGTTAAAAAAAAAAAAAAAGTTTAGATGTGTATCCAATTTGTATTCTTATTCAAGTAAAAACTGCACAACAAAACTATCCATCAGGCATTCAACAGCCACCTCAGCCTCTGCCTGTCAGGACGCACACTCAGCTGCTGACACATCATTTTAAGTTGGAGGAAAAACTTAGCCTTCTTCTTGTCCCACTTTTGCCTTTCATTGTGATGTGAACAACAGGAGATCTTCGCACCGCTGCAGCAGAAGAGATATGTCTGTTGTACTCTGGAGGTGTTGTGACATTAACATTCAAGCCGTCTCATTTCCTTTATTCTATGCACAGGTTTGGTCTTGATTTATTAATGAGGTGCCACCAAAGTCTTTTTGTGAGTAAATGATCCCTGACTGCTAATTCATTTTCTAAATTACAAGCTGCAAGTGGTTTTCTGCATCATAACAGCTTCTGTAAGCACAAATAGATCATACAGGACTGAGCCATTCATCATCTCGCACAATCTTTTGCTCTGAAGTTCAAGACTACGGTCCAAACTTAATTTTTACTGTGTTGGTTTAATCCACTATTAAGGTAGATTTCAGAGTTGGGGTAATCCAGTTATGTTCCACAAATATAATCCAAAATTCAATTCAATTTGCATGTTGGACGAACTAAACATTGAACTAAAACGCAGTTAAGATAAATGTATTTAGAATTTTGCTTTTGTGCTTATGTTTTTTAGGTTTACAATTTAACTTCCTGTTTGTAATGAATGACATCACACTTGGAAATTACTAAGCAAACTAGGAAAAAACTCATCTAATATAACTTTTTTTTAAATTTGCCAAATAAAAATATATGAGAGTGACTTTATTTTGTTGAATTAATGTTTAGAGGGTGTGTAAATTATTCTTTGTGTAAATTATGCATACAATTTGACTGGAATGTCCCTAGATTAATGTCACTTCCTGTCATTTTCTATAGATTTTTCAACATTTCCTTAACAATTACCTCCTCGATTGGTGTAAAAGTATAATTTATATGTGCAACAGGTATGATACACAGATCTGTCATATGTGCAATTACTGTGAAATTCATGTGCAATCTATGTGCTGTCGTGACACATATTCATGTGCAATTACTGTCGTGATCACATGCAATGGTATTTATTTATTTATTTATTTATTTGTCTATGGGAGTTTTTATTTATAGGAGATCTTCTACTGAAAGTGTTTTTCAGACTTCCTATAAGTGATCTGTTCTTCTGTATCTACCTCTGTATCTACCTGCGTTGCACCAATGAAATTTCCCCATGTGGGACAATAAAGGAATATCTTATCTTATCTTATCTTATCTTATAAAGTCAAAATTAGAAAATTGTAAAAACCTGCACTATAAAGGCACATGTTATAACATTTCTGGTGGGTGGTCTGCTACTTGCTTGACTCTGTGGTATTGCTTCTCCAGGCATGTTCAATCTTTCTTGCATATGTTCAGTTACAGATGCATGAAAGCATCTTTGGTGGCCTGCCATAGATCTGATTAGTAACTGATCCTGGTTCCATCACCTGCTTGACTCCATGGAGATGGCAATAAAAAGGTGGCAAACCCTCAATCAGAAAAAAGACATATCGTGCATACTTAAATTAAACAGATTAATATGAACTTCTTGGATACTTTTAAAATTTCAATTTCCTCATGGTTTCATGGACTGTATCACTCTCTGATCAACAGTTCTCTATTTAACTCTTTCAGTGCCAACTCTGTTTGCCAGTTTTGAAGAATTATCACAGTCCCCACAAGAAACATTACAGGGATAACCACATGTTGTAAACAGAAAGGAATGTCTTATAAGGAATAAGGAATGTTTTATCATATCACACATATAACAATACATGAAAACAGCAACAACTTGTCATACATTGTCGTACAACATTGTACATCACGTGCAATGTTTTTGTAATCAACAATAAATCAGCATTGCCAAGCAAAAGCAATATGGGATGAACATGTTTGCCACGAGTCTGTGGACATAGATACTGTGGGTCATGTTTCTGACATTTAAACACAAAAATCTTACCCCTTTTACTCTACATTTTACTATCTGTTTATCTTACGAATAGCAGATGTTCCTGTGTCTGCTGAATAAATTAGTTACAAAGGTCAAGTAATTTGTTTTATTAGTATGCACAGTGAATAATTTCAGGTCTTATAGTCCTATGCATTTGTCAGACAGTGTGTTGGTTTTGCCACATTCATTTTCTAATAACTGTGGTGAGCCAGTTGTTTCACTGGAGACATGTGATCATTTTGTCTTCCAGGCTCCGGCGCTAGCTCCCAGGCTCACTGCTGTGTTGATGTTTCCTTGTGAATTAGGGTTTTAAGTGAGTCAAACATTTGCAGCTCAATGATCAAGTTTAAATAGTTGACATGGGGTTTAAGATTAGCGCAGGTTTTGGTACCTTATCTTAAATGCTAGCAGGGAAATAGAAAAACAAGCATTCAAATATACCAGCACATGTTACACTTATTCAGGTGCAGATGAAACATTTTTGGGAAAAATAATACAAATGAAAATGTGTATATATATTTATATATAATTATATAAAATAAATATATTATTAACAATAAAATACAAATAATCCAATCATAGTAGGTTAGTAAAAATGGAACCCCATGTCTGTTAGAACAACATGAGATATTCTTTAGGCTTATGTTTCTTGCTTAACCTACACCAGAATATAGGTCACAGTGTTATATACTTCACCATTGAGCAAGCCTCTTTGTACCCATTAAAGTGAGCAAGCAAGTAATAAATATTTAAAATGTACCCACTACATTACTTCAATATAAAATGCACTTTGTGGTACCATGTAGCTTGCAGCTACCGTTATCATTCTTGCATATTTTTTTTTTTACGTTTGTGCTGGTGGACCTCTTCACTCTTTTCCATGTCTGTATTTTTGGTACAATACATCCAACATCCACATTTGCTCCTTTAGTTTCTTTTGCACCTTTCCCCCCCGTTCAGCTGTGCAGCAGAACCATCAGCCACCACAAGTCACACACAATGTTCAGACTTATCTATACCATCCCACGCATTATCACATCGCTAAACGTGTTAGGGTTCAGCCAAACAAAGGCACGTCACTAATTTCCCTGTTTAAAATGATACAATTGTTTTAGTTTTGTAGAAAAAGGAAATGAAATACGGGTTTTGCAACAAGGCCTATCGTGAACAAGTAAAATAAAACTATTCCCGTTTTCTTTGCATCTTTGTCCCTTCCTTGGCTCTTTCTTGCTCTTGTTAATATTCCTTGCATGCTGCTGGGGGTGTCAGGAAACTGTGCTGCACTAAACGAACAGAGAGATTGTTAATTTCCCTTCTGTGGGCGCACACTGGACAGGCCTGAAGACCAATTCGGTTTGGAGCCACACATTGTCACATATATTAGCTCCCTGGACAGTGCGCCCCGAATCACCCCCCTTCCTCTTGTCTCAGTGTCACCCAATCACTTCCTCTGTCCAAAGCTGAAAAATCCATACGGCCATATTTATCAACTGTCTGGCCACGATTCACGCCTGTCTTCTCGCATCCTTGTCTACTTCTTCTGCCTCGCTCGAGACATTGCCCTCTGACATCATTTCCGACGGATTTAAAATTCTTAATGTTGAAAAAAAAAAAAAAACATTCTTAATTCAAGTAGCTCAAATGAAACCTATGATATCATTTCAGATAGAAGACTTCCAGGAAATAATACTTTCTGTAACCCGAAACATTCAGTGGCTTGCAGCAGTCTGCTTTTATTGAGGGGATTTTATCTGTAGAAAAACAACTCATACAATATTGGGCTTATACAGCGCTTAAGAGCTCGGCACAAGGTTGGACTGAAAGACAACCTCAAACTTTTTATACTGAGTTTTAAAAATGCAATATATTGGGTAAAGCCACAAGACGAGTATATTGTACTCTAGGCAGGACCCTGAATATTGATTTTTTTTTTTGAAATATAACATCTTAAGAACAGTAGATGTTTGGTTCAATGGTAAATGCAGGCAAAATAAAACATAAAACAAGGAAAATAAGCTCAACATACAAAAAACGCATATGAGATTAATCTAACTTTTACATTGCCCACTGTTGACAGTCGAGTCCAGCTGTGTTATTGACCTTATTCCGCCCCGTCCACTTTTCCCTCTTTTCCCATGTGATTGGCACTTTCGTTGTAATGGCACTTCCGGTCCAGTGGAACTCGTTGGTTTAAATGGAGAATGAAGGAAAAGTCTTGCAGCTATGAGCTCAGAACGATGATTCGTGGATTTAAAAACCACACAAAAGATGTTGGAGTTTGCCATGTGATCGTAACAAATCTAGGAAATTGGGTGTTTTCCTTAATTTAAAAAAATAAATAAAAATGCTGGCTTTTATTCTACAGTTAATTCCCTTAAATCTAATAATAACAACTAATATTTATTTTCCATATTAGTTGTGCAGTTTGTGCGCTAGCTTTATGTCTTGTCTTAATTATTGAATCAATAATAATTATTGAATCAATAATTAAGACAAGACATAAAGCTAGCGCAATTCAATTAGCCTTTAGTTTCTCAGTTGGGAAATTTGTCTTCAGCATTTGACCCATCCTTCAATGCCGCTGGGCCACCTCCTCAGGAGCAGTGATCGCCCGGGGACCCAGCAGATCTTTAACTCAGCTTGGTCAAGACAAGGCTTCGCTGGAGGATTTTTTATCTTGCATGTTCTGGGTTCATGGGAGAAACCGGAGCACATGGAAGGCCTGGTCTGGCCCGGGAGACCAACCCGTGACCTTCTTGCTGTGAGGCGAGAGTGCTGGACACTCTGGTACCGTGCCGCTGATCCTTACTTGTAACAACTATTTGTCAGTAAAACACTGGCACCATCATCCAAGCTTTCAGTCTTGCTGGACATATCACTGCTGTGCGACTTCTAATATACTTTTCTATCCTGCTCTGTCATCAGTAAAGTTTCTCTGTCATTGTGGATATGCAGTGGGCTGAGCGACCGTGGGTGGACTGTCAGGGACATTTCACATTGTGTCTAGTTAGTCGTGGTACTGACAGGCTAATCCCACACATCCTCTCTGTCCTGCTCATTCTCCTCTATCTCTCACACAGTGAATAAAACCCTATCTGCTGTTGATCCGACTGATGAGACAATGCCAAGATTAAATCTGGACTCGACTTCCTACAAACACTTTGTCTATACAATCGGAATCTTTTTCATGGGAGATAGAGAGATAAGAGTGAGAGATCTCATTGGCTTTTCTTTTTAGCACCCTCCAGATTAACTGTCAACCTTTGACCTTTGAAACATCTTGCATTGAGTCTAGAGCAGGGGTCCCCAACCACCGGGCCGGGGACCGGTAACGGTCCGTAGCCGGGCCGCACAAAAACTGGAAATAATTTATCAGCGACAGCATCTTCTCCGACGTAACTTTCGCCTGTTCTTCATGACACACTAATAAGCTTGTCTGTAGATATATAATAAAAATCCATTAGATATAATGGCAAGTATATTCTCTCTCTGCTCTTGTCCTGCGTGATAACAACTGATACGTGCATTATACATGATACGTCATCGCGGATGTGTCGCATCAAACACGTTGCCCTAAAGTACACCCACAAGCCAGCGAAAATGAGTAAAAAACAAATGTCTTTGGAGAGCATTTTTGCAAAGGGAAAAAGGCCAAGTGAGGAGCAAACGAGGAGTAGACGACCTCCAAGAAAAAGAAAGCTAAAATGAATAGACCTGGAGTCCTACTTAAAATGGGTTTGTCGCCACAGGTGACTCTCACAAACCGAGTCCGGTCTGTATATGTGGGGAAAAGCTAACAAGGCAATGAAACCTTCAAAACTGCGGCAGCTGTTGGAGATTGCAAATGACGGTTTTAAACGTATGTTTGAGGCAACAACTCTGCTGATATTCTGGATGAAAATCAAGCCAGAATACCCTGACATCGCCACAAGAACGCTAAAAACCTTACTACCATTTTGCAATATCCCATCTGTGTGAAGTGGGCTTTTCTGCCTTGATGGCAACAAGACAAAACTACGGAGCAGACTGGACTTAAGAAACACACTGTGGGTGTCATTGTCTCCCATCACTCCTAGATGACCTCATGGCACAGACACAAGCGCAGGGCTCCCACTGATTCAGCGCTTTGGTGAGTTGTAATTTTGATGCACTTATTTTTGCCGTATTTATCTGGCCGGTCCGTGAAAATAAAACCTACATTACACAGACATACCGGTCTGTGGTGCAAAACAGGTTGGGGACCCCTGGTCTAGAAACATGTTTTTGTTAGCACTTTTTTTTTTTCTCTTCCAATACCAACCACACACAACCTGTCTGCTCCTTTGTCGAGTAGACACACAGCACCAGATTTTAACTTACCTTTTCTTGATGAATTGTTGTCAGAAATGCTCAATAAAATCGCTAAAAGAGAAAAAAAATAAACCTAAAAGATCATTTATAATTAAATATGTTATTTTTATTTTAAAAAAAAAATCAATCTTGTTGGAAAGGCAGAGAATGGGGAAAAAACAACAACAACAACAACAACAACAAAATTATCTTGGGGATTTCACCATAACTAACATTAGTTATACCATAACTAAGTCATTGAGTAACCTCATAAAGCTTGTCACCTTGGCTGGAGTTGTGTTGCCTTGAAGACAAAGCCAGACGAGAAGACTCACTTTGCAGCTAGAACTGGCACCCCATAAAGTGGAAAGCTTGATGCGAAGCCATACAAAATCCTCAGAGCAGAGAGCGACGAGAGCTTGGACCGTGGACACTGGGAAAACTGCTGCTCTTGGATCTCCTGCCATTGTCTGCTCAGTGTAAATACTGAGACCTCTGCTGTAAATGTCATGATATGGCAGTGTATGAAACCCAACATGATTGAGCACAAGCTCTGTCTACACACAGATATCTTTCCCCTCAGACAACAGGCTGGCCCATTTTAGTGCTATCTGGGATGACTCTGCAAAACACGCTTTTTTCTGTGAGAGCCGTGATCCATCACAGAGAAAGAAGTGCACTTGATAACTATATCCGACATTAGTTAAATAAGATGTACTTTTGGGGACACACCACTGCTGGTAATTTGCCATTTAGGACAAGATGAAAAACAAAAGAAAAACACTTTGTTAGATGCAAATCTTTTGTAGTGCAGGCCTTAAAACTATTAGTGCTCATGCATTTTTCTTGTTTCTTCTTAAAGGTGTATGAAACTGCAGAAAAAGAGCTCGCAAACCACAAATGTTTCAAAGGTGTTCTAATAAAAATGGACCATTATTTTACTGTGGCTATAGCACTCACACCACAGAGTAAAAAGACTGCAGGTGTGACATCTCCAATTTTGAGGACCTTGGCTTTGTACTAGACCAAAAGCTCGCTTTTAAGGCTCACTTGCAAAATTCAGCTTAAAAACTGGAGATAAAGCTGTTTTTTAAAATTATAATAACAAATCCTTCTTCAGTCTTCAAGCTTGTAAATGTCTGCTACCTTTTTAACTTTGTTGGATTATCGGGATTTTTATTACATAGAAAAGGTTTATTGCCATTATCATTGAACACAGTTTGTAAACATAGGAACTCGGCATAAAGGTGCAACATAAAACAATGAATATGAAATAATAATAATTATAACAATGTCTATAGAGTCAAATAGGGCATGCATAATTTAAGAATTTACTAATAAAAAAAGGTAAAAATAAACTTGGTCTCAGTATGTACACAGATATTAACACAAAAATGTACAGATGGTCGGAAATAGTGCAGAAAGTGAATAGTGCGTGAATAGTATGTCTTCATGAGTCCAATGGCAGAGGGAAAGAAACTGTTCATGTTTTGTTTTCTCTGTTTTAATTTTTGTTATATGTCACTTTTAAATGTGCAAATATCTTTTTGATTTGTGTGCTGCTACTTTTTCACTTTGGCCCAGGTCACCCTTGAAAAAGCGGTATCTCAATTGGGTTTTACCTGGTAAAATAAAGGTTAATAAGTAAATACATAAAAAAGTCACTCACAGAAAAAGTGCGCACTGTGGTTGGTACAGCCAAAATCTTTTGTTTGTTATAGGTAACAGAATAAAGAAATGAATCACAAAGGACTGAGCAACAGTGTAGGACTCAGTAATATGTTTCACATATGAGTAAATTGGTATTTCCCTTGGTTCACAGTCTGGTAGGGTCCTTTCTGGATCTTGATGGCCTCCCTGCCCTGATGAGGGAATTTGATACTTTCTGTACTAAAAACCTGACACAAACACACATGTATAGCTATAAGAAAATGCTTACGTTGGAAGACCTAATGAACCTAAAAAGACTATTTGTAATATGTAATTGATTGTTTCAGATAGGGAACTTTCCCTATGTCAAATCAAATCAAATCAAATCAAATCAATTTATTTTTGTAAGGCCCAAAATCACAACAACAGTTGCCTCTGAGGGCCACAGGGAGAAATGAATCAACAATGTCTGTGGTGTCAATAATGACTAGGGATTTGTTGAACTCTGTTACATCTAGTGTTTTGAATGTTCTGGACACCATCGCCCCTATAAAGGCTAAAATGGTTAAAAATAAGCAGAAGGCGCCGTGGAGAAATGATGATTCGGTCAGGGCACAGAAAAGGGAGTGCCGCAGGGCCGAACGGAAATGGCGCAAGTCAAAGCTCCAGGTTCAAAAAGAGATTTACAAAGAAAAGCTGAACATGTACAACCTAATCTTATGTAGAACTAGGGAAAGATATTTTTCTGAAATAATTGGAAGCTGCAGTAACAACTCACGTGTCCTCTTTGCCACAGTAAACAGATTAACAAACCCTCCAGCTCAGCTGCCGTTAGAACTCATTTCCACATCCAAGTGTAATGAGTTTGCATTATTCTTTAATGACAAAGTTCAGGGCATTAAAAATGCTATAAATCCCACAATGCAAAAAATTACCCTAAAACCACCAAGACACTTAGAGCTAACTCACTTTGCACCAGTAACTGACAAAACTGTCCATGAGATCATCACCAGTCTGAGTTCATCTACATGCTGCCTCGATGTGTTACCCACCAGACAGAAGTCTGTGCTGAACAGTTTGTTAGCACCATTCACTCACATAGTTAACATGTCGCTTCAATCTGGAACATTCCCAATGTCTTTGAAAACTGCGGTCATAAAGCCTCTCCTAAAGAAGAGCAGTCTTGATGCCGCAGTACTGAGTCATTACCGGCCCATCTCTAATCTGCCATTTTGGGGCAAAGTCCTTGAAAAGGTTGTTTGCTGCTTTTGACACTGTCGATCATGGGATCCTCTTACAGAGACTAGAGGACTGGGTGGGCATCACTGGCACTGCCCTAAACTGGTTAAGGTCCTATCTGGAAGACAGGAAGTACTTTGTTGAAATTGGTAGCTGTGTCTCAGACCACATGACCCTGACCTGTGGAGTGCCCCAAGGGTCAGTCCTGGGTCCCCTTCTGTTCAACCTCTACATGCTGCCGTTAGGTCAGTTGATACGCAGTGAAAATGTGTCCTATCACAATTATGCAGACGACACTCAGATCTATGTTTCACTGTCGGCAGGTGACTATGGACCAGTAGATTCACTCTGTCACTGCATCCAACAGATCAGTGTGTGGATGCAAAACAACTTTCTCCAGCTGAACTCAGACAAGACTGAAATAATCGTTTTTGGCCACAGAAACAAAGAGAAAGTGTTAGCGGTCACCTCCAGAGTCTCGCTATAAAACCTACAAACCAAGTTAGAAATCTGGGGGTAATAATGGACTCAGACTTGAACTTTAATAGCCACGTCAAATCAATAACATCAGCAGCTTTTTACCATCCAAAAAACATTGCCAAAATCAAAAATATAGTGTCAAAACCAGATTTAGAGAGACTTATCCATGCGTTTGTCTCCAGTAGATTAGACTACTGTAACGGCCTGCTCACTGGCCTCTCCAAACGAGCTGTAAAACAGCTGCAGTAGATCCAGAACGCTGCTGCTCGGGTCCTGACTAGAACCAGGAAGTATGATCACATTAGTCCTGTTCTCAGGTCTCTGCACTGGCTCCTGTGGCTCAGAGAATAGACTTTAAAGCAGCTCTGCTTGTATACAAGTCTCTTTATGGCCTAGCACCAAAGTACATCTTGGATATGTTAATGCCATATGAACCTTCTCGGACTCTGAGGACCTCAGGGACCGGCCTCCTGCTGGTGCCAGAGTCAGGACTAAACATGGGGAATCTGCATTTCAGTTTTATGCAGCTAAAATCTGGAACAGTCTTCCTGAAGATGTGAGACAGGCTTCTACTCTGACAATGTTCAAATCTAAGCTAAAAACAGTTTTGTTTAGCTGCGCATATGACTGAAAGGATTTTTTCTTTGCACTCTTCTCTTTTGTTTATGATTTTATTAGTTTAGAAAATCAGTTGGATTGATAATTTTTAATTTAGTTAATTTTATTGTATTTCTGTTTCTGTAATTTCTTTGTGATTTGAATGCATTTTTCCTGCTGTGAAGCACTTTGAATTGCCTTGTGTATGAAATGTGCTCTACAAATAAACTTGCCTTGCCTTGCCTTGCCTAGGGTATAGAAAAATATTGATTTTCAAAATAGCTTATGTACATTTATATATAATATATGTAAATGTATATTTATATATAATATATATAAATGTATATTTATATATAATATATATAAATGTACATAAGCTATTTTGAAAATCAATATTTTTATATATATATATATAAATGCTGTTTTTAATCAATATCCTTTCAAAAAGAGGTGGAGTGAAGCCAGTTAGACCCTATATGCGCAAAAATGAAATTCTTTACAGTTTCAAAGCATTGATAAAGGTTTTTGACAATTGGAATAATATTACTTAATCCCTTGTACCTCTACTTCCTTTCTGATATGCTACAAGAAGAAAAAAGTGCCCTTTAAGTTCCTGTAATCTTATGCCACGTCCTGTAGAACAAACACTTTCACTATTACTGTATGTGTGAGTGTGTTTACATCAAATATCTTAACTCAAAAACATGCGCCAGGTAAAATCCTCCAGCTATGGTAGTCCTGACCAAGCAGAGTACAAAGATCTGGAGATGGGTCCCCAGGGACTGCAGTGCAACGACCACTGCCCCTGAGGAGATTCCCCAGCGGCATTGAAGGATGGGTCCAATGCAAAGAACATGTATCCCTACAGGGGACACTAAAGTGTACCTTAACCTTAAAACATTTTGGAGGAGGGCTACATTTTTGGTTAGATTTTATGGTGCCTTTAGTTAGGAGACATAATGAAGAACAAGGAAGTGGAATTCAGCCAACAGCAGAACACAGAGTTAAGCTTATACATGATTTTGTTGGCGAGATTGAGGCAAGGTTTTTGGACCGTATAGAGGTTTTTGGATCAGATGGTTTGCTCGATAGCTTGGTAAATCTTCCCCCATGTGTCTGTTTTCAGTTTGATTGTGCTGAAGTGAATGTGCCATTATATAATTCAAGGGGATCACTTTCACCAGGCTGTTGCATGAAGAGCCCAGCCATAGAAAGGTTCCATCCTCTCCAGTTTTGTGAATGGCAGCAGTAAACTGAAAATGCCCCGTCCTGCTACAGCTGTTGCTTAGAAACCCCTCATTCAATGCTGCTGATCTTAAGCTAGGTAAGGAAAGATTTCAGAATAATGACTATGCCAAGAGTCAGACTTAACAAACTCATAATGTGACATTTCAAAAATGAAGTAGTTCTGCAATAATGCTTTTTGATTTTTTTGATTTATTAATAGACCACATGACGCAGGTGGAGGAGTACAAAGGAAGTGCCTAATTGTGTGCTTTTTAAGTGAACGTAATGTCTCTTACTAATTGCATCTTTAACTTCATAAGCAATTTTAAACGTTGTCCACGAGGAGGACCTGGGTAATGAAGAGTGTAAAATATCTCACAGTCTGTTAAAAGATGGTCAGCAGCTGCTTTGTGTAGCCTACTCTGCACACACTTAAAAATATATGTATTTGTATTTATATGTCCCCTTTAAAGTGTTTATTTTTACCTGAATGAGTAGTGATCACACCATTTTTAAACCTGCATTAATAGAACATTTTGTTTAATTTCATTTCACTCCTTATCCTTGAGTGAATTATTTTTCTTGGAAGTTCTCACAAATGAGTTATAAAGCAAACAGTGTATCATACAAACTATTTTTTCTTTTCATATTTTATCAATAACAAAATAAGTAGTTATTTAAACATTACATAGGTGTGGCCTGAATGTGATTGTAATACCCTGGCAAAGTGGCTTCTTCTCCCGGCCAAATATGTCAAACATTTCAGCTGTTTGAGTTAAATGTAGACACTGACACTCATTATCTCATCATTATATCACACACAATATGTCATAATGTGCTGCATGTTGTATGTCTATATTTCTGCTTTTGTTTAATGTCAGTGACCAGGTCTGCCTTTGGCTACATGGCCTATGGACATGGCATCGTTTACTATCTAAATGTGGCAATGCTCTCTGTTCTGTCCCTTTTAAATAAAATACAAACACATAAATACTAATAGAAATAATTTATCTGCTTGTACAGCTTAATACTGAAAGAAACATTGTTTCAAATGAAAGTAAACTTAAGTGTTACATTTTATTGTTCCATTTAGCATTATAGCCTTGTTGTTTTTGTAAATACTAATGGAATAAACTAGTAATAATGACTGTTATTTTTTTTGCATATCATTTGTGCCGTTATTGAACTCTGCAGTTTTGATTCAAAGCCTCTGAACCTGTGCGTCTCATCGTGAGCCCCTTCCTGGTTTTGATCCACTCTAAATCAAATGAATCACATCAGAGTATGATTACACTGATATTCTAACCAAGCATTTTTGTAAAGAAACTATCACTGTTTCTAGAGCTGTGGTTGACTAAAGTGGGTGGTAAAAACGTTCAAAACCACCAATCTCTTTATGACCCAAACTGCAATAAAAAAAACTACAATTGATATTGGTATTCATACAAAACACCACTATTATTGCACAATAAAGTACTAGGAAACTACAGTCATTTTGTGAATCATGAGTTTAATCTGCCTTTTTACATATAAATACCCCCAAAATACAAACAGTTTCAGCTAACTTACTTCATACTTTCTCACTTTCACAGTTCCCATCTAAATCCTTATAATCTAGATAAAAAGATGAAGTAGTCGACTCATTCAAATTTCGGTCGACTAAAACTCCATCGACCGTTTAATCGACTAAACGACTAAAGACATACCGTCCTAATTGTTCCTCTGTTCTTCTAAAGTAATGATTTATATATTACATCCTTTGTGTGTACACTTGACTACCTGAATCAGACCATGAAGCTACAAAAGACCAACCAATTTGCCTTAGCCCGACATGTCAGACGTGTAAAGTTAGCTCAAAGTGACCGTCTTTAGTTCCTTCTCTCCACAGTTGGCCGGCCCCTGTCTCTGCTGCTTCAGAGGTAGAGCACAGTTTAAGTGGGAGTCTGTGGCACACCTCCTGCCCTCACAGCTCAGTTGAGAGTAGCTCCAGGCGAGTGAGCAGTCCACAACATGCATTTTAGCCTCTTCGGCGTAGTGCCAGCAGCGCCCTCATCACAAGGGCACGGCTCTTTTGGAGGTCTTATTTTGCATGACCGCCCGCTCCCGTCTATGTATGTGAGGCAGAGAGAGTGTAACAACAGGAGAGGGGCTCCACGTGGTCTGCTGGAGGCGACTTTCTTACTGTCACTCATAACCACGGGCATTTCAATACATGGTTTAACACTGTATTCTTAACATAATATAGACAGTCTTTGTGCAATTTGATCTTAAAATCTCTTTAAAGGTAAGAAAATAAAGGATGTAATGTATCAAAAGATGCAGAAGAAGTCATTTGGCATTGTAAAGATTGGCACACTATTTTTATTACATTTATTACAAATATGTACATTATACAGTATAATATCTAGAACTTTAGGCAATGACAAAATATATATTCAGACTTTTCTCAAGTTTCGGACAATAAAATGCGTCTGTATCTCTTGAGCCTCTATTTGATATATTCCAACATCATCGCATTTAAGAATACATTAAAAAAAGGAGTTATATAAATGAAAAATGAAAACAATGAAAAAATTTAAAGTTTGGCATGTTTTTCGGTTAATTTATTGAATGCATTCTTAACACATAACAGAAAACTGACATTTTAAAGTTACATTTAGGAAAGTTGGTGGAATTAAATAAATTCTATCTCTTCCCACTCGGTATCGAACATGTGGTTTTTTATTGTTTGTTTGAAATAAATTCATTGTGTTGCTGCTTAATTGGTGGTAAATTTACCCAATAGAACTGTCTAAAGTTCTTGGTCCACAGGACTGAGTGCACTTCAGGGAGACACCTATGGGCTAAAGAGGATTCAGCGCTTCTTCAGCTTGACTTCTTCAGCCTGACTTCTTCAGCCTGACTTCTTCAGCCTGACTTCTTCAGCTTGACTTCTTCAGCCTGACTTCTTCAGCCTGACTTCTTCAGCTTGACTTCTTCAGCCTGACTTCTTCAGCCTGACTTCTTCAGCCTGACTTCTTCAGCTTGACTTCTTCAGCCTGACTTCTTCAGCTTGACTTCTTCAGCCTGACTTCTTCAGCCTGACTTCTTCAGCCTGACTTCTTCAGCCTGACTTCTTCAGCTTGACTTCTTCAGCCTGACTTCTTCAGCCTGACTTCTTCAGCTTGACTTCTTCAGCCTGACTTCTTCAGCCTGACTTCTTCAGCTTGACTTCTTCAGCCTGACTTCTTCAGCCTGACTTCTTCAGCCTGACTTCTTCAGCTTGACTTCTTCAGCCTGACTTCTTCAGCTTGACTTCTTCAGCCTGACTTCTTCAGCCTGACTTCTTCAGCCTGACTTCTTCAGCCTGACTTCTTCAGCTTGACTTCTTCAGCCTGACTTCTTCAGCCTGACTTCTTCAGCCTGACTTCTTCAGTCTGACTTCTTCAGCTTGACTTCTTCAGCTTGACTTCTTCAGCTTGACTTCTTCAGCTTGACTTCTTCAGCCTGACTTCTTCAGCCTGACTTCTTCAGCTTGACTTCTTCAGCTTGACTTCTTCAGCCTGACTTCTTCAGCTTGACTTCTTCAGCTTGACTTCTTCAGCCTGACTTCTTCAGCTTGACTTCTTCAGCCTGACTTCTTCAGTCTGACTTCTTCAGCTTGACTTCTTCAGCTTGACTTCTTCAGCTTGACTTCTTCAGCTTGACTTCTTCAGCCTGACTTCTTCAGCTTGACTTCTTCAGTCTGACTTCTTCAGCTTGACTTCTTCAGCTTGACTTCTTCAGCTTGACTTCTTCAGCCTGACTTCTTCAGCTTGACTTCTTCAGCCTGACTTCTTCAGCTTGACTTCTTCAGCCTGACTTCTTCAGCTTGACTTCTTCAGCCTGACTTCTTCAGCTTGACTTCTTCAGCTTGACTTCTTCAGCCTGACTTCTTCAGCTTGACTTCTTCAGCCTGACTTCTTCAGCCTGACTTCTTCAGCCTGACTTCTTCATGTCCTTCTCTGCGTGACTCATGCCGAGCTGAACCCTGGAGGTGTCAGCTCATCCACACCGACATACATCGCCTGGATCACACAGCTCCTGCAGATTAGCTACCAACTGATAAAAAACGAATATACGATTTTGATATTTGCTTTGAATAAACATACCTACACTTATGCTGTGTGGCATGTTTGAAATGTTGATCCAAAGTTGACACTTAATCAATATCAACTTCACAGTACAGTACAGTATAGTGTTAGTACAGTACAGTCTCTACCTCTCGCTCCCCCCATTTATTGCCACAGTTTTCCTGTCCAATGAAGCCTTCAGACTTGCTTTTAAGACAACAAAATCCCATAAACCTTATTGAGCAATAATCAGTACGGAGCAGTGTGAAGATATTTGATATCTAGATAAAGGTTGTTAACTTGCTGAGAACATCATTGTTTCCTTTACACGACCAAGGAACACACACTTTTTACATATTTCATAATGTTCTAGTGACAGACATTTGAGATGTATTTTGAAAATAAAACAAACATGTGGCATGTCTATTCGTCCCTAAAAGAAAACATAAAAATGATATTTTCGCGGTAACGGGTGGGAGATTTTTCACTCAATATATTGATTTTTCTGTTATAGTTTTCACGTTAACCTTCTCAAACTTGATTATGTGTAAATGTCACATTTACACATAACACTTGTTTATGTAGCTCCATTAGAGCTTAATTTCTGTTCACACACATACTCTCCCAGCGGCTTGTATTGAAGGATGAGTAATGGAAAAGTCTTCTTTGTTGTGCTTGATTAGTTCTGCTGATTGGTTGCCACTGGCTCAATTCACAGACAAATCATTGTCTGTGAATCAACAAACGGATTATGATTATTAAGGTCATTACCTCTAAATGCCAGGCTTTGCATACATAGATTATAGGCAGTATTTTTACCTAATATGGTCAGATATTTCATTTAAAGTTATGAGTTCTTTGATCACACAACATTTGAAGATGTTTAATTTCCCTTGTGGTATTTTAGTTTGATTTACTGGCTCACGATTGTGCATTAAACTTGCCACCCACTAACCAACAGGTTAACCTTTTGTATTCAAATGTAAAGTACATTATAAATCGAATTATTATAATTTGTAAGCCACTATGGCTGATGAATTTTACTGCCTAAAAATGTGATATTAACAATTTAAGAACAAATGTGATATTAACAATTTAAGAACAATCCCTTTACTAAATTAATCACACTGCATTTCAAAAGAAGACTTTGTGTCTTTGTTAGTCCATTCTCTTCCTACAGTTCTCTCCCGCTAACTCTCCCCTTGCAGGTTACTCAGTGCGGATCAGCAAATTAATTTTGTGAGAATACATTAGCATTAGTCTCTTCTGGCGCTGCAGCGAGTGTTTGTGTGTGTGTGTGTGTGTGTGTGAGTGTGTGTGTGTGTGTGTGAGTGAGAGTGTGTGTGTGTGTGTGTGTGTGTGAGAGTGTGTGTGTGTGTGTGTGTGTGTGTGTGTGAGAGAGTGTGTGTGTGTGTGTGTGTGTGTGTGTGAGAGAGTGTGTGTGTGTGTGTGTGAGTGTGTGTGTGTGTGTGAGTGTGTGTGTGTGAGTGAGAGTGTGTGTGTGTGTGTGTGTGTGTGTGAGAGAGTGTGTGTGTGTGTGAGTGTGTGTGAGTGAGAGTGTGTGTGTGTGTGTGTGTGTGTGAGAGAGTGTGTGTGTGTGTGTGTGAGTGTGTGTGTGTGTGTGAGTGTGTGTGTGTGTGTGTGTGAGTGTGTGTGTGTGTGTGTGTGAGTGTGTGTGTGTGTGAGTGTGTGTGTGTGAGTGAGAGTGTGTGTGTGTGTGTGTGTGAGTGTGTGTGTGTGAGTGTGTGTGTGTGTGTGTGTGAGTGTGTGTGTGTGTGTGTGTGAGTGTGTGTGTGTGTGTGTGAGTGTGTGTGTGTGTGTGTGTGTGTGAGTGTGTGTGTGTGTGTGTGTGTGTGTGTGTGAGTGTGTGTGTGTGTGTGTGTGAGTGTGTGTGTGTGTGTGTGTGTGTGAGTGTGTGTGTGTGTGTGTGTGTGTGAGTGTGTGTGTGTGTGTGTGTGTGCCCAGACAAGCTATCAAGGTGATGACAAATGTGAATGTTGCACCACAGGGGGTGATTATAATTAGAACTAATTTTGGTTTAAGCACTGTAATTGCCCACAAACACACACCGGCCTGTTTCCTTTGACTCAGCTATTTCTGTATTTTTTATGTTTGGCTGAAGGCGTATGATGTGGGTTCAGGATATGACCTAGGGTTTTCACCTTTACTGATTCAGTGGAATATTAAACAGTTTTAAGAGAAGGAAACAAATCTGTTTCTCTCTTATTTTTTGCATTTTTTTATTTTCACCAAATGGAAAATGAGGACTTGAGTTACATAGTCAGCATCATCTCGAAAATTGCCCTTTTTTGGCAATTTGGTGACTGTGCATACACATGAAAGGTACGGTAAAATAATGTTAATTGAATTTGACAAAACAAGCACCAAGACACATATCCTCCCAATGAAGTATTTTAAGTTTGCTCCACTTGTTCTGTATACCCACATAAAGCAATGCACTAATCCGGATTTGACACAGAGCTGGCTCCTTTTCATTTGGATTTAAGGATGATTAAGCGGCTCTAATATGACACAAATCCAAATCGAAACTGCAGTCAATATACCATACTCGGCTCCGTGCCCCCCCCCGGCCGGCACCGGTGCGTGTTTACACAAAGGAAGAACTCATGAAACTGCGGAGTATCGTCGTCTTAGCCGGAGATCGTCACGTTATCCCGGCGGACATCCTAAGGAAAACGCAAAGTTTGACATGGTCTATAAGAGATCTTCTACTGAGAGTGTTTTTTCAGACTTCCTATAAGTGATCTGTTCTTTTCTTCTGTGTCTACCTCTGTATGTACCTGCGTTGCATCAATGAAATTTCCCCATGTGGGACAATAAAGGAATATCTTATCTTATCTTATACTATTTAATTCACCATGACTTATCAATATGAGTGCATGGAACCAGTCCTGAGGTGGTTAAAATGCATGAGTGGTAGGGCGGTCTGACAGGAGTAGATTGAGAAAAAGTGAAGAGGTTAAAGAAGCGAGATGAGTGAGTGGGGTGACAGATTAAAGGAGGGGAAGGGAGAGGAACACAAGGAGAATGTAAAGGCGCAGGGCTGGAGACGGGAGGAAGCAGAGGAGGGACTGTGAGGAAGTGACCAAGGGTGCAGAGGAGGATTTGCATAGGAATGTGTACTAGCCGCTATCAACAAAATGTTACAGATATTGGTCTATATAGATAATTTGCAGATATTTGGCATATATATTGTTTTGTAATGTACTCGTGTCATTTCCTGGTTTGTCATTGTCCAATGTCTCTTTTTGAACAGACCCGTGAGTAAAAAAAAGCAACAAAAAAAAGCAATTAGTTACACAACACCCACAAATCATTTTATATCTCAGAGAAATACAACATAACTCTGATTTTAAAATCTTAGTTATTGGCCACAGCAGTAAGCCAAATATATCTGTATCAGCTGAAAAACGCCATATCAGATCATCCCTGGTTTCATGGTATAATTATAACAACAAGGGCATATGAAACCTTTGCGGTGTTACAAAAGTAATGATCAAACTAGATATATGTTTGAATGATCGAGTTACTGTTTTTGAAAGAAATTACTGAACAGAAAATCCTACTTTGTTTTTCGCTGGTCCACAAATGTATCATTTTAATCACATGGCTTCAAGTATTTCCAACTGACAACAACTGTGCCAGTGTGATTGAATAACCGCACCCCTTTGAAAGGTAAAATGTATTCACCATTTGTCCTGACAGGGAAGATAATATACCATAATATCACTTTTTATTATAGAGTTATTGATAAATCTGGATTTATGAGTTTAAAATCCAATCCTTCCGTAGACACTCCGTCCACTTCTCTCTGCCTCAATTATGGGGAATTTTAATGTCATGATGTCACACGGACCTTACCTATAAATGGGTTTCAATTAACAATATAAAACAAAATAATACAACTTTTGGATGGTGAAATGTCTTCAAAATGTGGCATACAACAAGCTGAAATCCATAGATAGAAAAAGTGGCAGGAGGGGAAAGTGTGTCAGATGTAAAGTAAATGTTGGTGGAGAGAGTGATGCAGATGAGGAAAAAGATGTGGTGAAAAAGATAAACGAAAGAGGACTGAAATGGTTTAAATTTACAGCTTTAATGGTGGGGAAGTTAAAGGTGCCATAACATGCTTTTTTCACTTTTCGTAGTCTATCCTAAGTGTATAATTGATAATAATAAGTGTTGTGCAACACCCTTAACATAATAGTTAAGAAATATCACCCAGACCTTGGACCCCCTCACCAACCCGGAAATGCAAACGGCTTGATATTCGCCCCCACCCTTGCGAAGAGCGATCTGGCTCCCCCGCCCAACCCGTGACGTAGTCTCAGAGCGCGTGTGTGCCCCGCCCACCCGTGACGTAGTCTCAGAGCGCGTGTGTGCCCCGCCCAACCCGTGACGTAGTCTCAGAGAGCGCGTGTGTGCCCCGCCCACCCGACGCGTGCTTGCCCTTATGACACGGTCTTGCCTCCACCGCCGTCAGTTTGGAGATTCGAGGAAAGGAGATAGTCTGTACTATAGCTAAACACTGCGGGAATCAATAAAAAAAAACCACTCTTGGTACATATATGAAGCACAAATAGCAATGTAAGAAGGTTAAAATCTCTGAAAAGTGAGGGAGTAGTAGATGGTTGAGAGTAAGGAGTGGACAAGATGGTAAGCTAAGTGATGAAAGAGTGGAGGGTGCAGAAGAGAACGATGCAGAAGAGGAGAGGTGCAATGAGGAAGTGATGGATGGGAGTAATGACAGTTGTGATGGAGGAGAGGAGGGAGTCTGGGCAAAGGTAAAGCAGATAGATCATGATGCCGCCAGTGCACTCCAGTGTGTAGTTATTGTGTATTTGTACATATCCGCCTCAGATGTCTGGACAGCTTTGGTCAAGGCTCGTGTTTGGATTACTAAAAAATAAAGAGCGCTGCAAAGGTCAAGTCAAGTGTGACGATAGGTATTTATGCAGACTTGTAAAAGGATTTTCCAACAAGTTTACAATTTTAAGAACAAAGTACTGTGAATAATGTGCAATTGTTGGATGAAAATGTTCAGAACGTTCAAATCCAAATGCATGCTATAACTGACAAAACTAGCACAATCAAACAAGATGCATCAAATACCTTTTGGAGAAACAGTTGTAGACTAAGAGATAACATGGAAAATCAACCATGACAAAACAAAGCCAAAACAGAACAATGGTTTGGCAATACATGTATAGAGCATAATATTGTTTTCTAAAGACAATGGGTGCTATTTTTTCTATTTCTATCAAAACATATTGTGGTATAAAAGTGAGAACTGAAATTGTGCTCTGTTGAGTGGCCATACCTGCTTTGCCCATGCCTGGTCTCATTAGATCTGGGAAGCAAAGCAAGACAGGGACGTGTTAGTACTTGAATGGGAGACAAGGTGGCAAGACACCCACATTGCTAGTATGAATGTGAGTGAATGATTGGTGGTGGTGGAGGGGGCCAATGGCGCAGACTGGCAACTGTGGTTATAATAAAAGCTTACTGCCACCAGGTGTGGAGTGAATGAAAAATGCAATGCCAAGTGTCTTTAAGTGCCCAAAAGTATATTTACTTCACAAGATGTACAGTGCATCCGGATCATCTCAAACTTTTTCCACATTTTGTTCAGCCTTATCCCAAAAGAATCCAAACATATTTCTGCAGCATTGAAGGTTCCTATATGTCTCTGTGGAGAGAAGAGAACCTTCCAGAAGAACAACCATCTCTGCAGCACTCCACCAATCCTGGAGTGTCCAGACCGAAACCACTCCTCAGTGAGAGGCACATGACAACCCGCCTGAAGTTTTCAAAAAGACACCTGTAAGACCATGAGAAATCAAAATCTCTGGTCTTATGAAACAAAGATTGAACTCCTTGTGTCATGTCTGAAGGAAACCAGGCACCGCTCATCACCTGGTCAGTACCATCCCCACAGTGAAGCACAGGACAACTCTGTGAATGTCCTTGAGTGGCCCAGCCAGAGCCCAGACATGAACCCGATTGAACGGCTCTGGAGAGATCTGAAAATGGCTGTGAACTGACGCTCACCAACCAAGCATAAATGTCTCCCGTCATACATGACTTCCTGTGCCAGCAGAATGTCCCCGCCCCCATTTGGGTGAAAATAAAGGCTGCGTCCAGTGAAATGAATGGTGTGTGATGGATGATAAACTTCAAATAACGTCCAACAACTAAACTTAGTTATTTCTGTCGAATACCAAAAGACAAAAGGACCTGTGTTTTGGTTTCAGACAATTCACAGGAATAATGATAAACAATTTTTAAAATGATCAACTGGACCCAAAACTAATCATATATGTGAATGTTTACATAATTTATCGCAACTAAATGGATGAATTAGTTTGTATTTCTAAATTATGGCCGCTGTGTGGAGCCGTTTGTTCATCCGAAGCAAAGGAAAGCTTGCGCTAATCGTCTGCTAACGCTATTTTCTATTAAAAAACTTTTTATTGTCCGTAATTTGTGATCTCTGAGAATGAGTGGTTGTTTACCTGTGGTTCTGATGGATGGTTCTCAATAGTGTAAGACTAAACGGAGAGACGATCTGTCAATTTGCATCTGCCGCCATTGAATGAAGAGGAATGTTCTCACCCAAAGGTGTGCGGGCCCGTATGACCGGAGACATCTGTTGGGATTGGGACGTTCTGCAAAGAAGAATGGGAGAAACTGTCCAAAAATAGATGTAGCAAGCATGTAGCATTATACCGTTCTTTTTGGGCTGTACAGCGCTCCTGAACAAAAGCAACATTTACGAGGAAAATAGAAATTGTACATATACGGGCCCGCACCTGTCAATAATTCCCATGTTGTAAGATGAGATTTTTACACATGAATATAGTACACAATAGTGACACACCAGTTGTCTTTTGAACCGGGGGGCTCGTGGACTATTTAGACTAATTTCTCTGTGAATATGAGTCTGATTGTAATGAAACACACAGCGTTTTGAAGCTTAAAATATAGAGAACACGTGCTTCCACTTTCCACTGACGTCTTCTTCTACAGTGTGTCAAAGGCATGCGCTACCTGCTAGATTGCCCCCCGGCGGCCGTTAGCCAGTAAAATCTAGAAATTAGATGTACAGTTGTATGGGCCGCAGGGTTCCAAGTGTGGGGAAAAAATAGTGGCTTAAAGGCTGAAAAGTACGGTACTCAAAATGACTTGAGGCTATATTTCGTGATGCTTCAATAAAGTATTGAGACAAGGTTGTAAAGTTTGTAAAATATTTCAAATGACCTTCTTTCACGTTGTCATTATGGGATATTGTTTGTAGAATTTTGAGGCAAATAAGGAATTAAATCAATTTTGGAATAAGGTTGTAACAACAAAATATGAAAACAGTTTATGGATGCACAGTATTTGAAGTACCAGTAATTGTACTTGACTTGAGTACTGGAATGCTGAGTACTTTTCTTCCTCTGAACTGGTCTGATCTGCCCCTATAGGTCGTGTGCAGTGTACAACCTGTGTCACCTTGTGAAAGTGAACTTTGCTTTTCTCTCCTTGCTCACTCGTCCATGCCTAAGCTTATCTGGACAACATCTCAACCTAGACTGAAGTGAGTGAGTTCTTCCTTGACAAATGTTGTTCTATTTGGAAACTCTATCAGGGCTGACAGCACCACAGGGACACCTGCTTGGACTAGCAAGAATTTCACTCTTTGGATTCCACACAACTCTGCAGGTTTATTCATCAAGTCCATGCAGGTTCCACTTGTTAGAGCAGGTTTTAGACGTAATTCTCAAAAAACTAAAATTGAATGGGATGTAGTGAACTTTTGTTTTTATGGAGGTGCTTGACTTTATGAACTGCTGCAAGACTGTAACAACCGAATGTAAAAAAAAAACATAATAATGATTTACATGATTACTGCTATCGCTCTGGTAAGTGGGCAACACACTTAACCCCTCAATAACTGGTACAAATTACATAAACCCAGCGTTTTATTTTACAACGGTCTTGCACTATTTTCCAAAAAAAACATCTAGAATACATTCACAAGTAGATGATGTGAACAACAACTCGTTCTGTTCCTCAGAACAAATCCTACTATTGCACATGTTGTTTTTCCCCTGTTGCTATGCATGTGTAAATCCAGCTTCGACAGTCTTTTCAGTTGGAGAAATAGCATAACAGAGAAAGAAAGTGGACCAAAGTACATTGTGTTCTTGAATATTCTGCTTTGCTACAGTCCAATTACCTCGCTGGCAGTATCCACTCTTGTCAACAGCGTGGCATTTGCACCTTTTCTAATCAGGGCCACTTGAGCTGATAACTGGGCGCAGCATGACATACTTTGCTCTTTTTCTCCTCTCTCTCACCCAACTCCCTCACTTTCTCCCCTTCTCTCTTTTTCTCTCCTCACTTCCTCCATTCTTTCTCTCCTCTCTCCCTCTTCTGCTTGCTCCTCTCTCTTTCTGTCCCCTCTCTGGGTCCCTCGGCTCCCTCCGGGTACAAAGTGGTGAAATGACATTCCTGGCTCACACAGGACTCAACTGGGCATGTGAAAAACTCATTTCTCCAGGAACACCTCATATACCTCTCGGAGCTTCCCCGCGAGCCTCTTGACCTTGATCATGCTGCTGTCATGTGGGAGAAAAACTATCCCTCCCATGGGTTCTCATTCAGGGGCCATCAACAACAGGTTTATTGCAGAACCTTCCTTTTTTCATCAGGGATTCGTGGAGAAATAGAACAACAGATATCAAACACAATGCGACACAAAGATCCTAAAGTTATTGCAGTGTGTGGTGTTGGATATACATATTGTCCATGTTGTGTCACACAAGTCTAGAGTTTTAAAACTATAAGGCTCTGCAGTGAGCTGACAATCAATAGTACATTTGTAATTAATGACTGAATGACTGCTAGTCTGTCAGAACAATTGAAACTTAGCCTGGGATTTCATATTGAGAGTGACGAGTTTTGTAAAGGAGCTTTAGGTGTAAAATGGGGATAGGAGCAGGGAGGACTTTAAGCAAATTGGGCAAGTTTGGCATAAGTGAATTTTCAAAGTTCATTTATGACTTCAGTTCTGCCACATTCATTGTCAACAAAATGTTTCAATACGGAGCAGATTGTCAATACATTTGTGGTATCTTGAATGGCCCAACTTAAGATAGATAGAGATAAATGATAGATAGCTAGGAAGATACAGTTGGTAGATATACCTAATTGTCATTCAAGATACATATTTAGAATGCGTACCTAGAAAGATATTTCAAATACTTATAAATAAGCAGTTAATTCCTGAACATAAAAAAAAAAAACCTTTTACAATTTGAGCAACCAAAATTCTTAAGAGTAGCAGAGTCCAGCAGTGTCATGGCCAGCGGAGTGAAGCTGTTGTAAAACTTAAATGTTCTGCTGTTCACAGAAGAGCCCCTGCTGACCAGAGGCCGTGGTGTGGGTTTGAGCTGTCTTTGATGATACTCAGGGCTCTTGATAGGCAGCGCTTGTGCCTATGTCCAATATGGAGGGAAAAGAAGTCCTTGTGATTTTTTCCACTGTCCTCATCTCTCCCTGGAGGCTCTTCCAGGCTGCAGCTGTACACCACACTGAGATGTTATAGACAAACATTCGGGAAATATTTGCAATAAATATTCCACAAGGTAATTGATTTACTGGCTCAAGTATAACCTTGCAAGAGTGCATCTCTCTTGCAAGGTTATACTTTTTTTTGGGATGTAAACTAATATTAATCTTGAATCTTTCAGTATTTTTGATACACGCATGGTCCGTTTATATGAAAACAGACTATATTCACCTTATTCCGCCCAACCCACTTTTGCCTCTTCCATTGTATTGGCACTTCTAGTTGAGCAAGAATTCCGTTCACTTAAGTGAAATATGATTTTAAAGTCTATTGATTTGTGTAAAATGCACAAATCAATTGCAGCAATAAGTCAACCATGCACCGCTTCTCTGGCCTTCTCTTTACTATTGAGTTCAGTTACGGCCAAGGCAACGTCCGTGAATACAAGGAAAAAACAAAGGAATGAAATATCACAGAAACTAAAAAACATTTCTGCAGAATCAATGAGTGATGCACAAAACACAGTTAATTTGAGGTGAAAGACATTGGGACTTCTAAACGATAGATGACCAATGACCTTACAGGGTTCTATTTGAGTTTGGCCCGAGGTGCGACGGAGGGCGTGGTGACCAGACACTCTTATTGAAGAATGGAAGTGTGTATTCTGAATGATTATTATTATCATTATTATAAAGAGACTTTATCAACAGATTATTCATTACTTATTTAATGACAAAAAGGAAACATTAAAATGACATATTATAAAAAAGTACCACAGATAAATGGCAAGATGAAGTAGTGTGGAAAAAGCAGCTCTGTTGATATGCTGTAGTGGATCATAATGGGCAGGATAAGGCAGTGGGAGCGGAGACAGAGCTGCTGAGAGGGAACAGGGCCGATGGGGAGCTGCCTGTGAAGGGACTATCAAACAGACAGAGACAAATGGTCAAAGTAGAGGACAATACTGCCTCGAGCACATAGGGGGCAGTGCCACTCTGTCTGAGCTCAGGAGATAGATGGGAAAGGAAGACTGCAAGATGTCAAGGAAGCAATTCAGCAAAACAATTACACATCAAATTAGAGAATAAAAGATTCTTCAAAGGGGGATTGAATAAAAATAGACAGTTCTAATTTAAAAAAGTCAACCTAACATTTATGAAACATGTTAGGTATATGTATATGTCCTACACCAATGTAGGACCTATGCGTCCAAAAAGATCTTCAAAAGACATTACATTTTAGTAATGCAAAACAACTGCGTTACTGACTATTGTAGAACAAAGCAAAAGGAGCTTGTGATGTGAACGGTCACATGACACAACAGCCCTCCCCTTTGGGTCAACACCTCTATGATAAAGAACACAGAGCACAATTATATCACCAAATGGTTCCAAGGACCTGACCACTGTGGAGAAGCGGAATCCTCCACCAAATTCTCTTTGTTCTGCTGGATGGAAAAATCATTGACAATTAAATTACTATATTCCATTTACTAAACCTTGTTTGTTAAACAGATGCCTTTAGAACTGTGTTTGAAATGTACTTCCTCATGACCTGCTAATCATGTTCATTGACAATGTTGCAGTATTTTGTTATGGTTATACATCATTTTACCTGTTAAATTAGAACAATAAGATTGAGTTAAAGTCGGTCTTAATCTATGTGCAGACCACAGACGCCTAATCGCGCTCGACGCAATGTAATCGTGTACATTTGAAAGGTTTACGCAGTGGACGCGCGCTCTCGACGCCCGGCCACTGTACACAGGCGCGCGTACGGCGCGCTCGAGCTCTCTGCGCACATGCGCAGTAGAGGTGTTGTCGCATGAGCAGTGGAGTTGTTGTCGTGGCCTTTCATTGTGTAAAATGGCGGATATCGAGAGCGTTGTTTTCACGTTTTTGGTTTTCAAAACCCTCACAGGGAGGCGCCGGGCTTATTTCTGTCTCTGTATTCCACCGTGAATACATCGTACAGTTCCTTTCTCCCACACACGCCACAATCAGTCTTGGACATATACATATTGTTGACGAGCAAGGAAAAAGTGGCGCTTCTTGGGGAATTCCACGGGGAATACCGGCAATGCGAGGGGAAATATGTACGTACGTACGTCACTGGAGCGTCAGCTCTGATTGGCTGCTGCGGCGGCTGCTACGCTTCAGCTGCAGAGACCTCAACATATTATGTGAACGCGTCGCGTAAGTCGCATCGGCCGCATTGGCCGGCTCATACGCGCGCTCAAAGCGCTAAGAGCGCAAGAAAACGCACTAATCGTGCCGCAAAAACGAAGAAATCGCGCTGCGGATAACGCACTACGTGCTCGACGCGCGTTTACTATAGACTTTGAATGTAAACTGGACGCTTCGGCCGCGGCGGTGTGGAAGCCGCTTTAAAGTCACTCCAAAGTTAAGCCACATCTCTGAGGTCAGATGAACAGAAAACTCAGCCCCACGCATCTTGCTCACCTCTGGGTCGTTGACCCCAGGGGCCCTTCCCCATCACGGGTGCGGCCCTCCCTCGCCTCATGCTTTGTTCTTCATGCTCCTGAGATACCTCAGGACCAATGCTACTTTGTTGGACTCTTCACATGCTGCAAACGGCTACCTGTTTAACCAAATGTATAATTCATTGTTTTGATATTTTTGTTAATGAAACCACACAACATCATTCTGGTTTACAGATCTTTTTTAGTGGTCTTCTCTTTGGCTTTGTATAGTTAGTCCCTAAATCGCCTCTTTTAAATATAAATATGAACATTAACTACCTAAAATCCTAACCTAAAAAGTGTATGTTACATACTGGCACCACCATGTGAGGAGGAAACGAGACAAACTAAACAAACATGAAGAATATAACTCAACACAAAATTCAGGTTTCTAAATAGTCTTTCTCATAACATCTGTAAACATCCCCATAGACCCTTTAGATTTTACGGTAAACCGGAACATAATTATTTCAAGGGGAAAATTGGAATTAGCCTCAGAATATCACAACATATGAATAATCAAGATGTAAAACCATAATTCAGATACATGTGAATGATATCCGAGCCTGATTTAAAGACATTTACTGTTGAATTTTACTGCATTTGTTTAATTAATAGAATAATATGACAGATACTAAGCATTTTGATGAAGGCAGAATCCAGATTTTTCAATTTACTTACAGATATTTTTTTTTATTTTACCTAAAGATATTTATTATGAATCATCGTTTTTTTTTGGTGAAAATATGAATTTGAAGGTATAAAGTTATATTTATTCCATCCTTTGTATTAGAAAAACAAACTGATGACATTTCTGCCCTCAATTAAATGCCAGTATTCTAATTCTTGCTTTTTCTTTATAAAGACCTAGAGTCATGAGTGCTTAGTTTATAATAAAAAAATCTGCTGTTAGGCTTGAAGTGACACAGTCGTTGCTTCTGCCTTCTTGAGTATGAAAGACGCATGGTCAAAGGATTCTTCTTCTTAAAGGAGTTCACCGTTTGTCGCCAGAAATGGATCACTGTCGTCGGGAGGGACCAGTGGACTTACAGCAATCACTCCAGCGCTGAACTGTTTGCTTCAGGTAGTTAGCAGCTGGCTAATGCTAGTTTACATATTATTGTGTGGCTATGTGAATATACGTTAGCCCTATGTTCCCCGGTACCCATGTTCCCCAAGACCTGGGTTAGGGTTTGGGTTAGGGTTATAGGCTAGTATATTTTATGCTGTAAAACAATACATTTATGCACAATTATTGGGGATGTGGAACCGGAACCAGTAGCTTAGGTAACGGGGAACATGGGTACCGGGGAATATAGGTACGCACCCTTAGCCAACTAGCAGACACTTTTAACAAGCCTAATATTCCTAGTTATTTTTTAGGATCAGGTCTTTCACCCGCATAAAAAGTCAGCACTCTTGAAAGCTTTGAGGGCTTGTCAGGTGCAGAGGGATTGTGGACGAGGACACTAAGATGTAAATGTCTGCAAAAGTGTAACTTCTCTCATCTTTTCATTTTCAATTGTATGCACTGTTTTTCATGACTATCTAACAGCGAAGATAGTTAACAGCAAACAGTGAAAAACTACAACACACTGGTTAATAATCTCAGAAATGCAGCAAAATAATTTCCTCTATTCTGATACAGTGATGACAATAATAGATGTAGCAAACTCATTTACACCATGGTTGGGCGTCACGTTTGCTTTTACACTTTTCTCCCAGGTGTTACAGTTCTCAGCTCGATCAAGTCACGTTGTGATTTGTGAATACATTTTGCGCCACCCTAAGGCCGCATGAGGCACATGCACGCTCAAGATGTTTTTCCCTGTAACTGTGCTAAGTGCTGTTTATCTTTGCAGATATGACAAGAAGAAAGTAGACTCCAGTCAAAATAGTGCCTGACATGATAAAAATAAATATACTGGCAATTGATACTAGTAAGTAAATGATAGCTTGAAATTGCACATAAACCAATGAGTTGTGTTGTTTATTATGACAGGTTATCCAAAAGAAAGGTAAGTTGACCTCAAACCGTTTCATCCAAGTAGAAAAAGAACTCACAGACCGTTGTCCAAACCTCTTCACCGCATCACCTTCTAATTAATTCACCCAAAATGTATATTTCTTACATGTTGCTCGCCAGGTTAGCACAGTAGGCTCTTAAAACAGCATTATGCACGCTCACAGACTTTATTATTTAAAGGCGGTATGGAAGATTTTTCGGCGATTTGAGAGCGCAGGCGGAAGTGCGCATGCGCACTCCCCCGTGCGGACTGATACAACACACACGTGCGTTTGTTTATTAGCGCAACGGAGCGCATCGCATCGCTCGTCTCCCGTAGATTTCTGTCCACTTCTGCGTCAGCTCGAACTGTCTTTCTCCGTCTTCATTTTGCCCCGTACACTGAGGGAACTATATTATGATAGATCCATGCGCTTAGGCACGCGGAAACGTGAGGACGAACCGCACGCAGCTGCAGGTGAGCGGTAGGTGCGTTTTATGATTGATACGTGGCAGGACTAATGATTTATCCACGCCACGAGGAAATATGATAAAAAATGTGCTGAAAAAAATCGTTCATACCACCTTTAACTATGTGCACGGGGAAGCCGATATTGGGCGAACTCTCACTTTTGATAACTAGTCCAATGTCAAGATTGGTTCCAAACGTTAATGAGACTACGGTCTACCACTGTTTTGATTCATTAGACTAAAAGCTGATGACAACAAGAAGGCCTGCCGGTTATTTTTCGACTTGGATGAAGTGGGTTCGAGGCCCACCCACTTAATCTTTTAGATAAGCTGTCTTAAGTGTCAAAATAAACAACAAAACATATATATATATATTTATCTTTATAATGTCAGACACACGTTTGACTGGAGTGATGAGGCCTGATGGTGGCGCGGAATGAATTTACAAATCACAACAGGACATGATCACACCAAGAACTGGAACACCAGGGCATCATAGTGGCATTGGTATTTAAATGCTCTGTTCTTCAATCAAAAATACAGGGCATTTTGGTGATTTCAATGAATTATATGTCCAGGTACAGAACCCATTAATTCATCAGCTTCCTGGTGTTTCAGACCACTCTGTCCGTATGTTTAAAATGTGACCTGTACTAATATGTGTGTTGTATGTGTATAACATATGTATCCTCCAGATTGTTGCTCTGCGCATCTGTCTCCACACCTATCTCCAGCTAATTTAGCTTAGCCATCCAACTAAACTAAAAAGGACGTATTATATTTCACTACAGCTGTCTTTGTTGTTCTTCATACATACATACATTTAAAGATGCATCTGCTCACAGGCCTGGAGCACGTATCA
>NW_027315846.1:15484950-15538723 GCF_026437365.1 Eucyclogobius newberryi
ATTCTCCTTAGCGTCTTCTCTTGTAAACCTGATATGTGGGTCCACAGCATTGATGTGCTCAGAGAAGGTTTCCAACTCTTGTTTCTTGATTGTTACACAAGTATCATCGACATAGCGAAGCCACAGTTTTGGGGCTATGCCTGAGAAAGAGGCCAGTGCCTTCTTCTCAAAGTGCTCCATGTACAGGTTGGCCACTATGGGAGAGACGGGCGAGCCCATGGCACAGACATGAATCTGTCTGTAAAATTGTCCCCGGAATTGAAAGTAAGTGGTGTTCAGACAGATGTCCAACAGTTTACATATGTGTTCAGGTGTCAGTTTGGTCCTTTCCTGTAGGGTGGTGTCTTCCTGCAGTCTGGTCCTCACTGCTGCTACTGCATCAGAGGTCGGGATGCAGGTGAACAGGGACACAACATCATATGAAACCATGAGGTCATCTGGGTCCAGTTGGAGATGTTTCACTTTATCCAAAAAGTTGTGCGTGTTTTCCACATGATGTTCCGAATTCCCCACAAGTGGAGCTAATATAGTTGTTAAATGCTTGGCCACATTGTAAGTGATGGAATCTGTGCTGCACACTATGGGTCTGAGTGGAACATCCTTTTTGTGTATGTTTGGAAGGCCATAAATGCAAGGCATGGCTTCCCCAGGATACAGTCTGTAATACAGAGGCCGGTCTATCACTTCCTCTTTTACCAGCCTTTGAAAACAGTCTATCACTTTCTTCTTGTAGCCACTGGTCAGATCTCTTTTCAAGCGTTCGTATGTGGTCGTGTCCTCGAGGAGGGTGTGGACTTTGGCTTCGTAATCAGCTGCGTTGAGAATCACTGCAACGTCTCTCTCTGCTGGGAGGATGTTGATGCTATGATCTTTTCTTTTTTTTTTGCACTGTGATTCTCAACACAGCTGATTACGAAGCCAAAGTCCACACCCCTCCTCGAGGACACGACCACATACGAACGCTTGAAAAGAGATCTGACCAGTGGCTACAAGAAGAAAGTGATAGACTGTTTTCAAAGGCTGGAAAAATAGGAAGAGGCAGACCGGCCTCTGTATTACAGACTGTATCCTGGGGAAGCCATGCCTTGCATTTATGGCCTTCCAAAAATACACAAAAAGGATGTTCCACTCAGACCCATAGTGTGCAGCACAGATTCCATCACTTACAATGTGGCCAAGCATTTAACAACTATATTGGCTCCACTTGTGGGGAATTCGGAACATCATGTGGAAAACACGCACAACTTTGTGGATAAAGTGAAACAGCTCCAACTGGACCCAGATGACCTCATGGTTTCATATGATGTTGTGTCCCTGTTCACCTGCATCCCGACCTCTGATGCAGTAGCAGCGGTGAGGATCAGACTGCAGGAAGACACCACCCTACAGGAAAGGACCAAACTGACACCTGAACACATATGTAAACTGTTGGACATCTGTCTGAACACCACTTACTTTCAATTCCGGGGACAATTTTACAGACAGATTCATGGCTGTGCCATGGGCTCGCCCGTCTCTCCCATAGTGGCCAACCTGTACATGGAGCACTTTGAGAAGAAGGCACTGGCCTCTTTCTCAGGCTCCGCCCCAGAACTGTGGCTTCGCTATGTCGATGATACTTGTGTAACAATCAAGAAACAAGAGTTGGAAACCTTCTCTGAGCACATCAATGCTGTGGACCCACATATCAGGTTTACAAGAGAAGACTCTAAGGAGAATCGCTTGGCCTTTCTTGATTGTTCCACGATCAGAGGAGAGGACGGGAAACTCCAAATAGAAGTATATAGGAAACCTACACACACGGACCAGTATCTGCTCTTTGGTTCCAACCACCCACTACAGCACAAGCTGGGTGTGATCAGAACCTTACAACACAGAGCTCAAGCTGTGCCCACCAGCTCAGAGGGCAAGAAGAAAGAGGAAAAACATGTTCGAAATGCCCTCTCAGCCTGTGGTTACCCCGCTTGGGCTCTCAACAGAGTGAAGAGAACCAAGAAGCAGGACAAAAGGGAAACTGAACAGAGAAGGAAGGGTGTTTCTATCCCTTATGTCTCTGGCCTGTCGGAAAAACTGCAGAGAATTTTTAGACAACACGAAGTCCCTGTTTATTTTAAACCAGGAAACACTTTAAGACAAAAACTGGTTCACCCTAAGGACAAGTTACCGACTCAAAAACAGAGCAATGTAGTTTATTCGATCCAATGCAGTGAAGAAAGCTGTAAAGAACGTTACATAGGTGAGACTAAACAGCCTCTACACAAGAGGCTCTATCAGCATAGAAGAAATACTAGTTCAGGACCACAGAGCGCCGTGCATCTCCATCTTGAAGCCTCTAATCACTCGTTTTAAGACAGTGAGGTGAAGATTTTAAGCAGGGAGAAAAGATGGTTTGAAAGAGGAGTTAAGGAAGCTATTTTTGTTAAAAAAGAAAGACCTTCTTTAAACAGGAATGGAGGGCTAAGATTCAATCTTCCTGGTATCTATAATGGAATACTGAACCCCTGGAAAGGTAGAGGACCAGGACCAGGGCATTTAGATGCTAATCAGGTACTCAGGGTGGTTGAGCCAGGGTCTCACAAAGACAAAGAGGATTCTAATAGGCCATTAAAATTATGAATAGGCTAGCTCGGTAGATACAAGGGGGGAGTTTCTGTTGAAACAAACAAGTCTTTCTTCTTTAGGAAGGCTCCGCCCAATGGGCTGGACTTACAACAGAATAGGATAAATATCGGAGTTCTCGATCTAAATTCTTTTATTGACAATGACTCTTGGATGAGAGTCGAAACGTCTTTTTTTTCAAACTGAGTCCAGATGACTACAACTGAAGCTTTTTCTACTATGGAACACGCCTGGACGAATGAGGGATTACACCGACATGCTTGTAATGTGTTTGAAAACTGATGAATGAGTTTGGGCCGCTATTTTTAAACTGTCTAAAACATAGATTTTGCACGATACCTCAGTGAATATTTGCATTTTCTTCTTAGATTCAGACAAAATGTCACATATTTTCTGCTGCAATTTATCCACAGGGATGTTGCAGAAAAAAATATAAAAGAGTAAGATTTTCCCCCAGTGCAGTATGTTGTAAAACACAGCTCTTTGAGAAAAGCTCAAACTGCTCTACGCTGTCTGTAATTCTAAAGCAATTTTATCAATCTCAAACCCGGCAGCACTGGTGTATTGTAAGAAGGCTATAGTGTTATTAGCGCAAACCTATCCTTGCAAAGAATTTTTGTTTTTGGAATTAGTAAGAAAAGTGAGGAATACCTTTGGTCTGTGATTAACTGTTCAGCCTCAATCCACTTTTCACAGTGGGAAAAATATTTCATATAGTCCCTTTAAATAATGCTGTTAACCACACAATCACATGAATTAAAATGTTTCTTGGTTGTGCTTGAGGTATAAAACTGGAACAAGACTAAGATAGTAAAAACCAATAAGATTTACAGTGCAACATTAATTTAAAATGCGATGAAGATATTTTGTTGCATTCAAATGTCATCTGTTGAAACACAATGACAACTTTAATATCACTCTGATCAATAAACAAAACATGATGATGTATTTTCCCACACAGAAGAAAGTTTTGAAACAAAGACGCCAAATGGGTATAGAGATATAAGTGATAAAAGATTGGTCTGTAGATTGGACACAGGAGAGCCAGCAAAGATTAAATCAGGGGACAAGGTGAGAGTGTGTCAGATGGTACGAGCAGCAGCAGGACTATTAGACAGCGAGAGTGAAAACAGAGAGAAGGAGGCCAGAGCACCCCTGCGATTGAATTGGGGGATAAGATCGAGGGGTGTCAAATGGCATTATTAAAGGCAGATAAATCCTGATGGATAGCCCAGATAGCTATACACAATGGATAAATAGATTGGTAATGGGGCAGCCAGTGAAGTGAGAGATAGGGAAGGGTTGAGGGTCAGCGGAGGGAGATACAGTGAAGAGGGGATGAATGAAACGATGACAAGAGAGGAGAAGAAATGAGAAAATGACTGAGCGATCAGTAAAAAGTGGAGCAAATGTGAGCAGAAAATGGGGTTGGAAAATTGTGAATTGAAGGGCAATATAAAGTATAGATGAGAAGTGGAAAAGCTGTGAGAAGAGTGCGAAGTGCTGCTCAGTCAAGGACAAAAGCATCCAATTTATTAAAAAAAATGAACGATATTGAAACAAATAAATAAGGACCTTTGCTCTGATTTAGGCCAAATCTTAACAGTACAATAGATGCATGGCATACAAACATGAGGTAAGCAGTTTCACCTCACAGCAAGAAGGTTCCGGTTTCGAGCTCCAGTGGTTGCATGATAAATACAATTGGAGGGTATAACTTTTTTTTTCATCTGAAATGGTTTGTTTTAGCTATTTCATTTTTAGATCTAGAATTATAACGTTGAAATAAGTTGATAACTTATGTCTAAAAAGCATCTCCATGGGAAAACCGGAGTACAATTATCACTTTTGTACAGTTCTAAATTTGAAATCAGCATTTAAAAAAAGCCTGGAGCAGGTTAAAATGTGACAATAAAAAGTAGGCCAGTTTAAAATGAAGGGTGTTGAAGTCAAGATAGGAATTTCATAGAAAGCAACACCTAAAATAGCTCTGTAATAATGTCTGCTTTATGGGGTGAAGACTGTGCTTGTCCTTGTACTGGATTAGCTGAATTTGGAGTGGCTCTTAGACCTCATTACCCCATTTCAGGAAATAGGAGAATGGGCTATTTTGAACAGCCTGTGAAAGCTGTCTCCCTTTTCATGTCTAAATAATTGTCAATATATCACAGCTCAAAACAGACACGGCCAATCGACTTATTTAATTTCCCATCGCAGTTTCTGTTTATTATACGGGTGTAAGTTTATTGACAAATGGCAAGCCTATTTCAAACGTTAAATAATATAAATGTCGCATCAAAAAGTCCAAAAACATCAATTAATTAATTAATTAATTAATTAATTAATTAATTAATCAATCAAATGGCACAAGAACTTAACAAAGAAACAACAGCTTTTGTGAGAAATATATCTAATTAAGTGTCACTATGGACTTCTTTATCTCTTGCATCTGCTCACATTTGATCCTAACAGAGACCCACAAATTGTTTTCTATTTACAACATTGCAAACAAGAAAGGTTGTAGCTTTTCCACCCCAAGCTTCTCTTCTCTTGCTCCTTTTCCCTGCAGATTTCTTCACATAGGCAGAGCATCCATTGATTACCTCTAAACAAACAGACATATGTATTCAGTGCAGCATCACAGCACTGCCTCATGGGCCTGCTGTGGTGAGTGTGTGACAGCATCAGTGGTTGAGCCTTCATTCTCCAACATCCACGGAGGACAAGTACTAAATAAAACTCCACTAGCGCACCCATCTTAATCGTTTGGGAATTTTAGCTGAACTGCACAGAATAAATGTATTAAAAAAGATGTGTGTTAGTTTCATTTGTCTCAGTTTCTCTGTTTGGTCGCGCACGGATCCAGCTCTGACAAACAGACTGTGCTCAGATGGGAATAGAGTCACATGAATGTCCATTTGCACAGAATGTTTACTGTGAATGGACTTGTATTTGTGTCTACTATCCTTGCTGCTTCTACAATAACTTATTGAACGTTTTACCGCAATTGTTTTATTCTTTCTGTAGGGAAAGCGGACATAAAGGCAAATACTTTATATTTATTTTGATTTTGTTTATGGATTTTATGTTTGCAATTCAGTTTAAGGTAATCTGACCAGTGCTTCAATGCCACTCGGGCATCTCTATGCTCAGATCTTAGGCTTGGTCAGGCCTTTGTGCATGTTTTGGGTTGATGGTGGGAAACTGGAGTAACCGGAGGGAACTCAGCCAGACATGGCAAACTCCACACAGAAAGACCCAGTCTGGCATTGTAGTTGAACCTGCGACCTTTCTGCTGTGGCCGTGCAGCCAGTAAACCTGCACTGTTTAGAAAGAGCTCATTTCTGGCAGTTCATCACGAGAGCCAACCACTTGTTATTTGCCTGGATTCATTTCACAGGCACTGTTGTAAAACTGCATTGATTTACCTGATCTAAGCTTTTATAAGACAAAAGATGTTTCCATGATGAATGTCTTAAAATACCTATGATATGTTCAGAGGAAAATATATGATTAGTTTTAAAGAACATGAAGGAACAGGTTGGATGTGTCCCTCAGGACAACAACAGAGATACACAGCAAACGGCTAATTATCCTGGCTCTCCACACACTTTTACCTGGGGACGATCTGTGATTGAGAATTAGCTCTTGCCATCTGTGTGTTATTGGACATATGAAGGCTTTAGATGTTAGAAATGTTTATACTTCAAGACAAGAGCAACAAATTGGCTTAAAATGTCTGAATTCATTCATACATTACAAAATAATTTAGACCCCCCCTTCTGGGGCCAGGACCCCCTGGAAAAGAGATGCTAAATCTCATTGGGACTTTCCTGGTTAAATAAAGGTCGATAGCCTTCCTCGAAGTGATCCGACCTCCACCATCTTCTTTTCAGATTTGGGAATAATTACAGAACATGTGTTCTGTAATAAGAACAGAAAAGGCAATCACAATAATATTATATTAACCTAAATTCAGTTTCTGGTCAGTTGATATTTTGGACTCCACTTTGTGCCACTGCCATTACTGTTTCTTTAAGGGCTTGTCAGTAAAGCCTGTTGAATTATTCAGTTGTGAATCACTCTTCTTGGCTTTGTTCATTATGGTACATTTTCATCTTCCCTTTTCCCTGGATACATTCAACTGCAAACTGTCAATGTAGAAATATTTAGTGATTTATGCATAATTTGTATTCATGTTGTATATTTCACAGTATTTCAAGACGCAAATTAAGATGGGTTGTACATGCTGTTGGTTTGTTGGCTTTTTCATGTGTTTCTCTACAGCGGCATGTCAGGATAACCTTTACCTGTCAGTGAATTGAACTTTCTAGCCCGGGTGGCTTTAGTGTCACTTTCCCCTGGACATTTATATTGATTGAATGATTCAGACCTTCCAAAGCTGACTGACTTCAAGGCAATGTATTACTCAACCTGTTCTGTTTCTGAGAGAGACAAGATCAAATGTTCCTTTCTTGGGTTTAGTTTGGAATAAGGTAAGTTTGGTATTTTAGACAAGTCAAGAAATAACCCTGCACTGCATTAGATCAGGTCTCCTGTCTTTATATATTTCCTGTGATTGTACCTCAAATGTAAAAGGAAATAGGACAAACAGCTGCTTGGTCAATCAACATCCAAGATAACAAAACTGACTTGTAATGCAGAAAAGGTGAATTGAATTGTGTATTTCAAATGTCTTGCGAGTCCTTGTCTCATCTACCTGCTGGTAGTTAACGTTCTTAAATATGTCCCTGCCTGTAAGTATGTCTTATATAACCAATTCCACTCACTCGTGGGAGAAGGCAGATTAAGACTTTGCGCTTATTGCCAGAGGCGTTAACACAGACACACATGGAAGAGACGCACACAGGGTTTGACAGGAATGAGTAACACATTAATCCTGCTATATGGGCACAAGCATCAAACAAGAATTTGAAGAGAAGACTGACTAGACTAGCTTGAGAACTGCCCAAGAGCAATATTAAAAGAGAACACAGGGCCAGTTTGGACGATCCCCCAGACCAGTTCACTTTGGAGCGTCTCGGGCTTCTTCTGTTAATGGACCTGACTCGCATGGGTAAAACATAACAATGTTTAATAGATAAAAAATATGATTGTAGCTGAATTATAATTTTTAATCAGGCCGATCTCATCAATTCACAAAAAAATTAAAAATTGTCAGCTTTTTCTGTATTTATCCCTTGTGCATCTACATATAGTAGAGTATTATCCTCGCTTTATGTAATGCATTGCTACAGTTTTTATTTTAACAAATTGTGGCCTTTATAAGCATAAACATCAGAGGATATTGTCGGTTCTAAAAACAAACTCAATGCGAAGCGAGGCATGCTGTTTACCGTGTTTTCTATCTGTCCTTGTATTCTCAAAAAGACAATATATAGGCCTTGCACACAAGTTTAGAGATTTTGTAGAAAGTCTTTGGTCCTTGATGAAGTCCTCAATCCACTGTTCATGAAGTGAAGTGTGTGATACTCTTTATTGATCTGTGTCAGATCTTGCTGAGGTGAGAGACACTTTGGCAGTTTGTGCAATGAGTAAACACGCATTTAAAGCACAACTTTTGTCAGCGAGTTTGTGCAGAGGTTGTGAGGAATCTGTGTGTAGCTCAAAGCAAATTTTAAGGATGTATTTGGCAGAGTTGGTAGTAGCCTACTCAGTTACATTTACTCCGTTACATTTACTTGAGTAGCCTTAACTAGAAAAATATGATTATTGTTTTGTCCTTCACACTACATCAACTTCAAATGATAAGTCAGATGTTACTCTTACACTACTCCCCAACAACCTTTTTAACTAAATATCGCAATGGCAAATGCAAAAATTTTGCAAATTACAGTTTGGATGAATATGTGCATACACTTTTTCCAAACACAACTATCAAACAAACCTGTGCTTCTATGCTACCATTTTATATCGGTAGTAGTTATGTTTTAACACAATTTTAGTAGAATTTTAGATCCCACTTTTATCCATGGCTATTAAGAATTTAAAACCAATATTATCTCTTGTATATTGGAAAAAGTCCTCAAAATGTTGCATATAACAGATATGTGAGGAGTTTTTGTTAATAAGTTCTATTAAGAGCGTGTTTTTTGAAACTTTCTATAATCTGTCCTTTCCTCCTGTTTCTACTGCGTTGTAACAACGAAATTTCCCCTTGTGTGGATATTAAAGGATTATCTTATCTTATCTTAAGCTGAAACCCACAGATACAATACTTGGTCAATCAAACTGACTTACGTTGCTTTAAACCCTTCTGTCCAATCAGAGAATACAATGCGATTTAGTTCAGTGTAGACATTATCTTGTATTACATAGTGAAATGTGTCCTTAGATTAAAGCATTTTCATTTCATGTGGTCTTGTCTCAGTTGCAACACTGTTGTCTGAAGTACAGTGGGTAATAATGTGGTACATGTCATACAGACTGATGGTAATATTCTTGTTCTTCTGGTTTAGTTTTGTCTGTGTCGCACAGGGCTGCAGATGAGACACACCAACACGTCATCAATTCATCCACCTTCAGTTTATCAGAACGGTCTTTTCATCACCACTCGGCCAGATAATTCTGTCAGGTTCGGTAGTGCAGCCTGAGGTTTTGCACTTGTTCTTGGATATCTACTTACCTGCTGCTCCTCGGTTGTCCAGCTCACAGCGTAATCTTACTCCTGCACAAGTCGGCCTGCTCCTTTCACCCACTGTCTGCACTATTCACTTTTGTGAAATAAACTGTTTAACCTGCCTCAGTCTTGTGACTCTGCTTTGGGGTTCAGCCTGTAAACCATTACAAAACTAAGTCAGATGGTGACATTCTTTGTGACAGGATTATTCAATTTTGTAAAAATGATCCTAAGATAAGATAAGATAAGATATTCCTTTATTGTCCCACATGGGGAAATTTCATTGGTGCAACGCAGGTAGATACAGAGGTAGATACAGAAGAACAGATCACGTATAGGAAGTCTGAAAAACACTTTCAGTAGAAGATCTCCTACAAATAAAAACTCCCATAGACAAATAAATAAATACATAAATACCATTGCATGTGATCACAACAGTAATTGCACATGAATATGTGTATATGAGTGTAATGCTGACCATGTTGATTGAAATGTCATTGTTTGTTGTGAAAGAAAAAATATAATTTAGCTTCAGATTAAGACTAAAATTACCATTTTATTTTACAGGCAATACTCAACATAGGTGAAATATGCTTAATCCTCATATCACAGAAGTAGCATATGTATATAATTCTGTGGGAACCCCTGCTGTGTGTGGAATATTTTCCTTTTTAATGACTATTCTGTTAATATATAAAATGGTGCTTTTGGTCTAAAGGTATGTGCGCATAGCATCGCCAGCGCAGGAGGCTTATACATTTGCTTTCCTTTTTTTATATATGGAACAGAAACATATTTCCAGCTGCAAATTACCACATTTTGCAATAAGTTTATGAATCCTGAAATTCTGGCCACATTTGAATCCTGTACCCTGGGTTAGTGTTGGGCACGGGTGGTAAAGTGTCTGTCTAGCAGCAGGCAAGTGTTTTTCTCCCCATGCACACAAGACACTCAACTAAAGGTGAAATAGCACAAACAGCACGCTTATGATTATTAAGCACATCTAATTAGGCCACTCGCATCCTGGATCATGTTGAATGTCTTCATGAAGGTCTTCACTCTGAGCTCCCATCGTGCTATACGCCTCGTCCAGTGTTCATGCATGTTATTCGCATTTTGACACCTGTTCGCCTCATTCGCGCCGCTCGGTTCATCTGAAACTTGGAAAACGTCCCTTGATCACGAGTCAAAGCGCCTTTACATAGAATTACCACCGAAAACACTTGCTTGATCGTGTCCTATGTTTCTTCAGCTTGAATCTCTAGGTAAATAATTGGATAAGATTTCTAATCACATATGATCATTTCAATAAACCTGGACAGAATTTAATGTTCTGTTAAGGGAAAAGGTCTTCAGAATAGTCATTTTCAACCTTCCATCCATCTTCTTCTGCTTATCTGGGAACGGGTCGCAGGGGCAGCAGTATAAGCAGGGACTCCCACACCTCCCCCTCCCCAGACACCTCTTCCAACTCCTCCGGGGGGATCCCGATGCGTTCCCAGGCCAGTCGAGAGACATAGTCCCTCCAACGTGTCCTGGGTCTTCCCCGGGGCCTCTTCCCGGTGGAACATGCCCGAAACACCGCCCTAGGGAGGCGCCCAGGAGGCATCCGGAACAAATGCCTGAGCCACCTCAGCTGGCTCTTCTCGATGTGGAGGTGCAGAGGCTCTACTCCGAGCTCCCCCCGTGTGGCCAAGCTCCTCACCTTATCTCTAAGGGAGCGCCCAGCCACACGGCAGAGGAAACTCATTTCGACCTCTTGTATCCGCGATCTTGTCCTTTTGGTCATTACCCAAAGCTCATGACCATAGGTTTTCAACCTTGTTTTCCATATACAATGCTTAATGTTTGAAATCACTGCACTCTAGAGTTCTATTCATTCTATGTAAGAATAATAAAACGAGACCACATTAAATTAAAATATTGTACACCACTCACTAGCACATCCGTCCTTGTTTACTACTCAATTTTTGCGTTTTTCCAGCCCCCGGATACAATTTTAATAAGTCCCTCGCCGGGACGATTCTCATCCTTTGACTCGGGCCTGATTAAAAAAAAAAAGATATCGGAAACTCCTTTACGGCAATTTTTTTTCGCTATAAAAACTCACTAGAGTCCCGTGATTTTGTCACATTGTGCTCGGTCACAAATTGACTTAATGTATTTTTTTTCAGTTTTCTACGACAAATAAAAATGTCTTTTATGAATTTTTGAATATGAAATTTGGAGAGCGCACTAGCAAGCAACTTTATTAGATAGCCTCTACATTTGAATATCATTACAGCTTGGAAATGTTCACAATCGCTCCAGTAACATTTTCCAATGAAACATGTTTAAGAAGTTGAAGTGTTTTCAATTACATTTGTAGGAGTAAATAACAAAAGAACGACAAGGTGCACTTTTGTCAGTGCTGTGTTTTATCCAATATGGCCGACTTCCCGTATGATTTAGGGCGGGGTAATCATTTTTTTCATATCTCACATGACTTATTTTTTTGGAGTGAATGTTATATTTTTACTGCCATTTGGCGTTGGGGTCCCATTGGCTCCATGTTAATCGATATTTGCGGTGATTCTGAGCTTTCTTTAAATATTAGAGCTCACAGAGTTCACATTTTTTATACCACTCATGGGCATATTCATTATCATTCATTCTTGTTCACTATTTGATTTCTACGATTTTCCGGCTTTTGTTACAATTTGAATAAATCCCTCGCCGGGACAATTCTCGTCCTTCGGCTCGGGCCTAATAATCCACCTGCCACACATTCAAAAAATGGTCATGGAAATGCAACTAATGACAGTAACTTGAGTATTTGTAATGAGTTACTCTCCACCCCTGCAACCTGCAACCTTTTAACATGATACAAAAAAAGCTATAACATATTTGCTACACACATTTTGGGTTTGGGTTGGACAGACAGAACAAAACACAAAAACATGTACACACAAATATTGCTCCAGTAGCATGTTGAATCAGCTGTTCACCATTGGACGTGAAGTTGATTCATGAATGTCGCCTCTGCCCTCCTCCTCGCCATCCCTCTCCTCTGTCAGGAAGGCAAGGCTACTGGGCCACTGCAATAAACAATGTCCCTGTAATGCACATGCTCACGGTTATTAATGCTTATGATAATTACGTTGTTGATGGATGCTCACAACAGGGCCTGCGATGTTTGTTTGTGGTTACTGTATGCATGCTTTAATATGCCACTTGTAATAGGTGGACTGACGGCTTCATTTATCAACTCTATCATTATGGGGAAGCAGTGGCAAGCTGTGGAGCCGAGCTGCTCTGTTATCTGCCTCACAAATAATGGCCCTGGTCAGTGATTATGTGCCTTGAATAATATTATGAATTTACACTTTATATTTATCATACATACTAATTTATTCAATTCACCACATTTGCAAGTTTTGTCATTTATAGGCCTATATCCAAATTAACCAGGCTACTTCTTGTCTGAGTCTACCATTTTTGGACAACTTTATTTTTTCGAACGTCAGTTATGATTTTGCTACAGTCCTTGATTGTTGGTTCAGTTTGTGTCATCCATTTCTTGGTTATGGCCTTCTTTCCCACCGCCAGAACTATGCCCCAAGTATCCATCTGTTGCAACCATAGCAGGAGTTTTAAAGCCCAGAAGTTTCTTATGTGATCATTAACAACAATTTTGAATTGGCGCCATTATCTGCTACCCAAATAATTTACTGTCTGCAGATGGCCCATGCTGCCATCAGGACATGACTGTGTCTGTGTGTCAGGGGATGTCAAAGTTCTTTCAGACAATCACAACTAAAATAAAAGTGATCCTGCACTTGGACACAAATGTTGCGTGTCAGCCAGTTAATTTGAAATAAAAAAAGTATGGAAATCAGTGGTTCCCATCCTTTTTGTAAGTATTCCCTGGTAAATAGTTGCATACTTTTTTGTTACAGCTGTGGCACAGTGGTTGTGGTGCTTGCTTAAGATAAGATGAGGCACAGAAACACAGATATAACAGAAATAGAATAACAAAAAACAGATCACTTGGAAAAAATACACACTCTGTTATATGGACAGAAAATATTGCACCAGGATGATTGACAATATGTCACAGTATTGCACATGATTAAGTCAGTATTGCACAGTATGACAGTATACACATGTTCAGGGCTAACAGTGTTTGTTGTAGAGTCTGACACATGGGTCTGACAGCAGCAGAAGCAAAGACCTGTGAAACGTCTCCTTCACATCGAGGGTGGATCAGTCTCTCAATGAAGCTGCTCTCCAGAGCGGACAGAGTGTCCTGCAGGGGGTGAGACTCATGGTCCATACTCCAAAAACGTTAATTCAGTCTTCTTTTGTTGTATGCAAAAACTAGGTTTCTTTATACAGACAATAGGTTCTTGTGGTGTATTTATCTTGTCGACATGTTTCGGCTGCTATCTGCGAGCCGTCTTCAGAACTGTCACCGGTCTTGGTGGTGACTTGTCACTTACTAGTTGTTGTTACTTCTTGAGGATGATCAGCATGACGGACCTGACAGGTCACTCAGACTAACCACGCCTCCTGTGGCCCAGTGGTCTTTAGAGAAGGGTGTCCATGTGTGAGAAAGGAGGAAGGCTCCATAGTCATGGTTATATACACCTCACAAACCCATTGTCTGGGCCTGCCAGGGACAGAAGTGTCCATCATAAGGACTTAATTATATCACTTGATGGGTACGTGATCATCCTTGAGCAAAACTGTAGATGCTGTAGCAGGTATTAGGACCCTGCCCATATAATGTTATCTTGTCTAATTTCAGCATGCTGCTTTACACCATGCAGTAATAAATCCCTAAAGGAATGTTAACCTAAATGAAATACATTTAAAGATTTAGTTATTGTTTGGTCATGGTGTAAAAAATTGTGAATACATGTAAAAGAGGAAATTTCTTTTATTGAATTGAATATACCGGGTATGTTAAAAATTATCCTCATAAGTTTCAACCTAAACACTTATTTGAAGAGTGTCTGAAATATGGTGTACCTTTTTTTCTGCAGCACAGCTCAATCTGTCAGCCAGTTGCTCAAAGGAAGATTCACCCACCCGAAACACTCCCCATCAGTGGGTGCTCTCTGGCCAGCCACCTCCTGCTGCTGCTGTTACTCTTCTGCCTCTCTCATGTGCCATTATGATCAAAAAGTGACAGTGATCCCCTGTGGGAGAGAAAACAAACACGCTGGGTAAGAAATTCCCGTGTGAAAGGCTGTAGGTGCGTCAGTGCACATCGGCAAGTGTGTTTTTTACGACACGCGGCGACGGTCACAGTGGGAAAAGAGACATAAAAGGATTCAAGCTCAGAGGATATTAGCCAAAAATACAGAGGTGGACAGGATGATCTTGTTTACTGCACTGTGCAGTATATAGCTTTACTTTCATTTTTTTTTTCTTAATAAAAATGTACTTTTAAAATCCATTTTAGGTTAACTCTGACCCTTTATTTGACTGGACAGTGTACAATGGCAATGGGAAGAGAGTAAATGGGAGGATCAATTAAATAATATTTTTAGCAGTGCAGTTTAAATCTCCCACAATGGTACTGAGCTGTGGCACAAGCACACTGTGCTACAAAATATAATTTCTTGAATCATTTCTACAGGAACCTTATTTCCCAATTACTACAACTTCACAATGAATCTTTTATGCTGTGAATATGTTCTGGCTTTGCCCTTGACTATCACAGCCACATGTGTCAACTGACCCTGATATCATAGAAACAAGTACATCCAACACTTGCGTTCGAGTTTCCATTTGGAGGGCATTACATTCAAGTCTAACCATGCTTTGACTTTATTTCTTCAAAATGAAAGCAATCAAATACATGGCTTTTCTCTTCAAGCTTCTACAATAAAAGCAGTAACATTGTGAAATAATTTTACATGTAACAATTGACTCAGACGCATGTCTTAAAAGTAAAAGACATCCAAGTACGTCTGCAGGCTGTTCCAGTCTGTTTTCTCCCCCTCACCTGCAAAAGCATTATACACCTTCAGACTGCAATTACTGAGCGGCAGATGTTTGTGTGAGAGCAGAACAGCTGAGTTCTAGATTTAAGGACATCCACTTTTGTTAAGTGTCAATGACTGATTGAACTCTTGTAAAGGGAAATGATTTCTGTTGCAGAGGTTACAAACTGAAGAAGAATCATCTGGATGTGCATTTTCGACCAGAACAGTAAACAATTCTTCTGTCTGATTCAACATTTTCATAATTGAGTTTACGTTTTAAAACAGTGTCTAGAGGACCTTATAGTGACGTATTCATAAAGGGTCACTTTATACTTTTCACAAGATTTTCTACACCTCAAACCGGGATCAAATATTCTATAATCTTTGAAGCTTTCCTTTTTGTTTGTCCTTAGTTTTCAGTAAGATTCTGAGATTTCTGCACACGACTGGTCTGTATTGAGTCAAAGGTACAACAAATTCAGCTGCTAAACCAGTGTTGTGGAAAAAATATAATCTGGCCCTTTACTTTTTAACTTTCAATTCTATTTCTAATCAGATTTAGTTCTAACAGCCTGACAACCCCTTTTGGCCTGGAAATTTACATGTCCGGACTCCCTGGAGTGGCTAGGAAGTCCCACGTTATGTTTCACACTAGGCAAGACATGTGAATTGAATTAATGCAAATGTTATGTACTGTCTCCTTCCTGAAACCACTGTGTCTTTGATGTCCCATTTGCTCCTTGGTTCCTTTGTACCTGAGAGACCAGTGACCGGGAACTTCTGTGTGTGTGTGTGGTCATGTGACCATCTGTGATTTAAGGAAGGGGACAGAGGTGGGAGGAGAAGGATTTGGGAGACAGACATTTTGGGAAGCAGGCAAGAGACAGACGCGTGGACTCGGCCTTCTATGAGAATGGCCGAGTCCACTCGAGTTTCTTTCTGATTCAGCCACAAGATTAAACAGTTTACTTTTGAAACGAGACAACTTGCTTCTTTGTCTTAACAAGAGATTTTGCCACTACACCAGATTCTGCCAGGTCAGCCTTATGTCTAAATTTAATTTTATTTATTTTTCTCTGACATCTGTATACTGAAACAGACCTGATTTGTATTTGGATGTTTTACTTAAATTGGGTTTGAACAAAAGTTTGAAGGACAAAAAAATTTAACTGTAATGAAACTGGAGTTTAACCTGGACTAGCTTCTTGCAGTAGGACAACGTCAAGTGTTGAGGTACCTTAAAGGACAGATATTATGCAAAATGTAGTTTTCTGAGCTTTCAACCATGTTCTAACATTGTTCCCTCATCAAAAACCTACACAGAGTTACATTTGGCTGAATCCTGGTCAGAAAGTCCTCTCCTCCCTTTCTGTCAAAAACACTCTCTCATTCTGAATCACCTCAATAAGTGACATTTTCTCAATCTGTGACGTAGCTCAGAGAATCTTCTTTGTTGTTTTTAAGTCCATAAATCATCGTCGGACTTGTTCTGGGTATTTCTGCAATCAACTGCGTGCTTAAACCAGGAAGTCCTTTAAGGATCCAAAATTAATTAAATTAGCTATTGTTCGTCTTTGAGAAATATTTTGTCTCAAGTCCTCATCAGTCAATGTATGTCTATGATAGAAGCCTTTATCCACTAGTCTCAACGGAGCTCAAGCTTTCAACTCAAGTACTCAATTTGTTGTTGTCGTGTTGCTTTCAATGGCAGTTAGCAGCCAACTGAAAAGATGCATTTACCTCCACCTACTGTAGTTGTACGTCTTCAAAGTACGTGTTTTATGATATGCTGTAAAAAAGACAGAAAGAGAGAGCAAGTACTCAATTTCATGCTTTGCACTATAGAGCCTTGGACGTCTCTCAATCTCAACTTGCATCATAAATGCGTCACACAGTCTGAAGCATGTAGGTGTCATCAGGACAAAAGCTCATTATGTGGCCGAGCGTGTTGTCATCATCACCTGCCTCTCCTGCACAGATGAAAGCCGCACAGATCTTTATATCCAGATATCATAGAATGATACCACTGGAATTACTTGCATTCATAACTTCCATATTTTATTATATTTGTCATGTATGTACAGGGGAAATCCAATGGGAGAAACTCTCTTTTTTGTCAGTATCCAGACAAATACAAAATATAGATTAAACACACGATATCCAGACAAAATGCCAATAAAACAATTAAACCATTTTACAAATACAAAAACTGACTCACGTTTACATACAATGGGATACAAATCATGCAAAGCAAGTATGAATGCATCGAATTCATTAAAAGGCATTAAGTAATTTAATTCAAATAGTCTTTGTGTTTTGTTCCAGGGGCAGGGAGCAAAGTGGTATTCTCGGTATTCTCGGTATTGACATAAAAATGTCTCGAGAAAGCATGCACCTGGTTCCATATATTTACTCACATGTTCCCATGTTACACTCTTGACGTTGATAAAAAAAATAATGTCTTAACTATTACTTTGAAATAAATATAAAATGCAGCCTATGAAGGGTTGACCTCTATTGGTTTCTTTGTCCAGCTGAGTATTTCCCCAACGATCTTCAGGGCTTTAACAGCAGGATCTAATCACTGAGGGATGGCTGGCTAGGAACTGCTTATTGTTCAACTTTGGTCAGCAGGTGAGATGGTGGAGCTTAAAAAAAACTCAATCCAGCTGCTAAAAGCTTAAGGACAGAGACGTCTTATAAGCAACTAAAGGATAAACACCACCAAGTAGAATGTTTTGATCCTGCTGTGTGCTTCTGTATCTCGTTTGCTTGCATGCAAGATTACATGTTCAAAAAAAGGATACTGTATATTAAAAAACAGAATAAATTTTCAAGCAACAAGCCATTAAATAAAGACAATTAATAATGAATTACCAACAGAGTTAATGCATTTCATAATAAATGGTTAAACAGTGGGAACTACATTAGAACACCCCCACAGGATCTACACAGACACTAGGGGAACATGCAAAGTAGCACTGTCTATTGAGATTAAATTAAATGACTTAAATTACCATGAAAGAAAAGGGACATTCAGCTGTTGTCACAATGTAAAAGTCATCACAATTTTCGTTAAATTGAATAATGAAGCCTGCGTAAATTCTGCCTGGAAGACCTAACTCCACTTCCAATCCAATCCACTTTATTTATATAGCACGATTTATACAACCAGAGGGTTCCAAAGTGCTTCACAGCAAGGTAAAAGACAGGCAAAAATAGGATAAAAGTAATAAAATAAAAACAAAATCAAATAGAAAATTAAATAAAACAAACACACTAAAATCAATGGAATAAAAATAAACAAAATAAAATAGATAAAAAGGTCCCAACACATATAAAACATACAATCAACACACTACATGGAGTTAAAAGCCAGAACTCCACCCATCTACGTCAAGGCCACCCACTCCCCAGCTCAACCAACGCACCCAGTCCGGGCGTCGGCCTCCATGGCAGGACCCCTCTCCCCAGCGCCATCATCGCACTCAAGCGGGCGCCTGCCTGTCCGTCTGTGAGAGTCAGATCCCTCACTTCACCATGGACTCTCCCAGGTTTCTGCGCTTATCCCAAAGAGGTTATGCAGTTTTTCCCGGCCAAGAAGGAGGGTGAAAGGACAGGGGACGTCTGCATCATGGCCCTCGCACCTGCTCCTCATCCCAAATCAACGCTCTCAAGTCACTCCTCCGTTCAAACCGTACTGCGACCCACCACCTCCCCTGCTCCTCCTCTGCATTCCCCTCATCCTCTACCTCCTCTTCACATCTACCACCACCAGTCTCCAGGGGGAGACATCTAATACAAATAGATCATGGAGTGCCCATGATCGCAACGTCTTCCGCCGGGGTCTGAGCGCCAAATAACCCACGTAATAAAGCTTGCTAAACAGTCCTTTCTCGTCGTCTTTGCGTCTCTCCAGGGTGAATTATATGAATGACTCAGAATAGAAAGTCATACAAATCTTTCGTGGGATTAGAACCTCTTTTTGACCTGTTGCTGAAATAATGCCTAACCCACTACACAGTTCCTATTCCCAGAAATTTTAATTATGATAAATGATCATCAAAAACATCTTTTTGAATGGTCAAAAGTACTCTGAAGTGACGTTATGCACCCAGTACTACCAGTTGCCATCTAGAGAACGGAAGTTTCTTGCTGCGCTGTGCGTTTTATCAACAAGTCTCAAAACAAAGGATTATTCTCGTAAAACATCCACAAGACCCTGTTTGTCGCCAGAAATGGATTACTGTCGTCAGGAGGGACCAGTGGACTTACAGAAATCACTCAAGACTGAGCAGTGAGCACTCAGCTGGCTAACACTCTTGAATGCTTTGAGGGCTCGTCCGTATGGAGAGGATTTTACGAGGAAGCTTTGATGTAAATGTCGAGAATTTTTTTTTTGTTTGTTTGCTGTTTTTAGGTGTCAGCAACTTTCTGCAGTGGATAGAGACCAAACCACCAAACTTAGCCCCTCTTTATTTTCAGTGAGATGCACTGTTTTTCATGGCTATCTAACAGTGGAGATGGGCTAAAACCTGACAACAAAGAAGCCACGTTACTGGAACTTATGGATAAACAGAAAGCTGAAAAAAATAACCTCAGGACTCAACTTGAAAATTGACACATTTGAAATTTTCTCTGATGCCTCTTTTTTTCTTCTTCTTTTTTTTAAAGTTTTGATGCCTCTTCCTTATACCACTCATTTACTTGCCTTATGTTCTACCTGGTCCAGCTGATTATTTGTTTTTTTGTGGTTTTCTTCCCTCTCTCTGTTGTTGTGGTTTTGTTTGATCGATGTTCTAATTTAAAAACAAACAAAAGCAAAAAAGAAATGTATTTTTAAAAATCATAATGTGATACTATAAGAAAAGAAAGATGAAACCTATGAATTTCAGGCAAATATATAATAACAATAATGATATAGCTGAAAAAGACAGAAATTACCATAAAAAATGTCAACGTAATCTTTTACCTATTTGTCTGATATTTTATTTATTTATTTATTTATTCATTCATTCATTCATTCATTCATTCATTTATTTATTTATTTGACAAGGACAATGCAATCATACATAGTTACAAAACAAAGCTTGTAGCCGATGTACAAAGTTTATAGCCAGTGCTAATTTTCAAATAGACGAACAGCTAAATAATTAAGTAAGATTACATTTTATATTCCAAAGCCAATCTCTGGACTAGATAACGAAAGCTCACAACTAAAAGCTCACTACATAACACAACAATTTGCTGACAACAACACAGATGCGCTGTGGCAAACGGATTGAAAAGTTTGAATACAACATACAGAGCAACTCATCCGACACGAGTTCCTCCTGAGCACCCGCCTCCAATCCCTGCTGCTGGTTTCATGACGCTTGCATCATTTCCTTTGTCATTTCTTGTGTGGCTTTTATCTGACAGACAAACTCAAAGACCAGATGGACCAGTCTGGGTGAAAGCTGGCGTAAAAAAATATCCTCTCACTTTCAATCATAACTTTGTCATGTGCAATTTCCCTCTCACTGCAATCCAAACCATACTGATTAGAATGTGCAGTCATATTATTTCTGAAGCTTTAGCAGACGGATACCTTTTTCTTTCCAAGGACAAACCCAGAGAAGTAAGTTTGCTAATGTTAATAATTAGTGAACTATTTTGAGCCTGTCCATTGCTCGTGGGGATTTGGGGGAGTGTTTATACGCAGTGGGTGAACGCTATGCATTGTGGATCTCACACTAAACTGACTTTGTCGCAGAGAAAAGGGTAACAAGGTTTAATTATAGCCGCTGGCAATACATTTCTGCAATTGTTGCTAGAAAACCCAGTAATGCGTCCCTCCATCTCAATTTACCCGGGCACCACCACACAATGCAAAAGTGGCTCATCATGACAGAAGTGGACGGATACGGTTCTCATGGAAACATAAAGAGACAGTTAGAATGACAATGAGTCAAGTAGAAGACATAGATGTTTAATCTATGGTGAGCAGGGATTAATCGTCAGTGAGAATTATGTGGTTGAAATATTGTGTGTAATATTTATGGCAGGTGTGTAATCAATGAGTTGTGAAGTGGGTTGTGACTTGTGTTTTATGGCTGGATGGATGGAATTGATAGCTCGTTTAACTATTGGCTAACAATCTTGCTTTTCGCCTGAATATACCTACAATAGCTGTTTCATTCATGAAATGCTGGGTTATCCCTCTGCTTTCCGGTCGGTGAAAAGCCCTAAACTCTTCTGTGACTCTTTTTTTTCTCAAGGTGGTAACATTTTATATAAATATGTAATACTTTATGATGTTATTGTACTATATTTTTTATAAGTAATGTTAAATATGAATTTATTTGATCTTGGAGGTTGGGGTTTGGCTGACTGTGAACAGATTTATTGTATTTGGTCTCTAATGGAAAGACTGTCTCCTTGATGAATAAAAGTAATTCTGAATGCCACGTAGGAGTGGAATCAAAGGTTCTCTTTGTATATTCTACACAGAAGATCTGTTTTTTTCCTTTTTTTGTTTGTTTTTGTTCCTTTTCAAGGCAAAAGTATTTTTTTTAAAAAAGCCATGATGCATTTCATTAATGGAGAAGATCTCTGATCTCTGATCACCACCTCCTCCTCTGCGCCTCAGGCCAAACTCAATCAATTTAGTTTATTTTCATCATCGATCATTTAGAAGGAAATCAAATCTCTTTGCTCAGATGGGCATTGTTTGGTTCTTCTGCCATTTGCTATGTTTTCAGTCCTCTGTTGTTTAAAGGCTAATTCACTTGTCAATCATACACATCTGAAGTTGAAGAGATAAAGCGTATGGTGTTTGTTGAGCAGCTTTTGGAATTTTGTTGGTGCAAATACCAACCATAGCATCTAGTCTATAACTTCAACCTACTGTGTATGGTTTAACAACTACTCTTTTATGCATTTGCTTTGCAAATTTAGGTGTACTATTCATCACTATAGTAGTTACACTTACACTCAGTTCTATCTGTTGAATCACCTGTCATCCTTGTCATCCACTTGACAAATAGAGCACAATGTAATAGATTTTGTTTGCAGCAGACACAAAATGAGATTTCTTAAAAAAAAATGTGTCATATAATTATGGAGTGACAGTATTCAATCTGTCAACAAATGCCATTAAACACTTTTCCCCCGGAATCACTCCAACAAAGTCCCCTCTGGTTTATAAAATATGTGTACACAGTTAAGTTTTCAGTTCCATAAATTTGCTCTGACACATTTAAATGCTGAAAAAAGTAAAACGTAAAAACAGGTATGATTATTAAGTACAGTTGTAATTCTATAGTCAATATCATCACATTAAGTATCTGTCAAAACATAAAAAAGAAAGAATACCCAGAAAGTGTATAAAAAAATGTCTGTTGCTCCTTAGCTTAGATATAGAGAGAAGATCAATGGTAAATACTGGATTCAAACCCACAGAGGCAGTTTCTCAAAGACTAATTAAAATCTCTCTTGGGTCCTCCAGCATGTTCACTTAAAAGCCCCAGTTTGTACAGAGGACAATCTTGATTTATGAATTGGCCATCGTAACTGAAGACTACTTTCTGTTCGACATTGAGAAAGTGACTTGAAACATCCAAACGTAGCGGAAAAAATATTAGTATAAGGTTACCCCAAATAAATTGTCTGCTTGCTGTAACCCGAGTCAACATTTTTTCAAGTGGGTCGGTCGGTTGGCAAATTCTTATTTTTTTTACTTTGAAAGCAAAAGAAAAGATCCAAATTTTGCCATTTTTTGAGTCGGAGTGACCGCCAGGGGTCAGGCTTCAACAGTCAATGACGGAAAACGTCTCTATCAACCCGATCGGGAGAATAAATCCACGATTTTAAGATATTTCAATCGACCTTTTGTCTGCCGCTATCCTTTATTTTGGTAGCTAAGACGAGGGGGGGAACATGCGGGGGACACGGGCGCCGCCATGTTTGTTGTGATGACGCTGCTGGGCGTGTTTCAATCCCAGAATGCATTGCGGAAACACCCTGATAGAGCGTGGCATGTCATATGAACACCTAAGTGGCGCAGACAGAGGCGAACTAACTTGTATAAAGCCAATTTAACAGTCTTGATGTGCGCTCTGTTTAATACAGAAGCATATGAAGGACCGAATACAAAGACGTACATGCGATTTCGCAGTGCGTACCAGTCCTTTGAGATGAAAGATAGGTTAAACAGCGTGATAAAAATATTCATCTCGACGGTTTAGGGAAGTCCGGTCGGTGAGTCGGCAAAATAATCGAATAATAAAAGATTTTGACGCTTTTTCAACAAAATGCTGATATTTTTTTTTCAGTCGGCTAGTTTCATACCGGGTCGGTTGGGTTACAGCAAACAGACATATTATTTTGCCCAGCCTAAGTATATTTTGGAATTTTGTTATGTAGTTAAGAACAAGATGTCAATGTGAGTTCAAGTGAAATTTGTTAAAACGTTTGTGTTCTTATATTATATTGGACAAAAGTAGGGCCTGTTCCAAAATTTGAACAAACAAATAAAAAACTAAAAAAAATAATATACCAGATTTGTAGAGTGCTTTTCCAGATGCTTCATGTGGTGTTTCGCACATCAGCTGGCCAATCACAGGGAATCCACAATGCGAATTTTTTTAAAGAGGTCTTGTCCCCTGGAATTTTCCTCACAATACTACCATAATCTAGCCACACAGCCTGGGGTTCAAAGAGAGTAGTAGTAGTAGTAAGCAGTAGTGGTGAGTAGTAGTGTAGTAGTAGTAGTGAGTAGTGGTTGTGAGTAGTAGTAGTGAGTAGTAGTGGTGGGTAGTGAGTAAGTAAGTAAGCAAGTAAATTTTATTTGTATAGCACCTTTCACAGACAGAAGTCACAAAGTGCTTGACAAAACACAGAGTAAAACGATAAAAACACAAAAAATTTACAGTGAGCAATACATATAGAACAATATACAGTAAAATCAGTAGTAGTAGTTAGTAGTAGTGGTGAGTTGTAGTGGTGAGTAGTGAGTAGTAGTGGTAAGTAGTAGTAGTAGTAGTAGCAAGCTGTAGTGGTGAGTAGTAGTGTAGTAGTAGTAGTGGTGAGTAGTAGTAGTAAGCAGTAGTGGTTGTGAGTAGTAGTAGTAATAAGCAGTAGTGGTGAGTAGTGGGTAGTAGTGGTGAGTAGTAGTGGTGGGTAGTGAGTAGTAGTAGTGGTGAGTAGTGAGTTGTAGTGGTGCGTGGTAGTGGTGAGTAGTAGTGGTAGTGAGTAATAGTGGTGGGTAGTGAGTAGTAGTGGTAAGTAGTAGTAGTAGTAGTAGTAGCAAGCAGTAGTGGTGAGTAGTGAGTAGTAGTGGTGAGTAGTAGTAGTAGTAAGCAGTAGTGGTGAGTAGTTGTAGTGAGTAGTAGTAGTGAGTAGTGGTTGTGAGTAGTAGTAGTGAGTAGTAGTAGTAATAAGCAGTAGTAGTGAGTAGTAGTGGTGAGTAGTAGTGGTGGGTAGTGAGTAGTAGTAGTAAGCAGTAGTGGTGAGTAGTTTTAGTGAGTAGTAGTAGTAGTGAGTAGTAGTAGTAATAAGGAGTAGTAGTGAGTAGTAGTAGTAGTAGTGGTAGTGAGTAATAGTGGTGAGTAGTAGTGGTGAGTAGTGAGTAGTAGTGGTGAGTAGTAGTAGTAGTAAGCAGTAGTGGTGAGTAGTAGTGTAGCAGTAGTGGTGAGTAGTTGTAGTGAGTAGTAGTAGTGAGTAGTGGTTGTGAGTAATGGTAGTAATAAGCAGTAGTAGTGAGAAGTAGTGGTGAGTAGTGAGTAGTATTAGTTAGTAGTAGTAGTGGTGGGTAGTGAGTTGTAGTGGTGAGTGGTAGTGGTGAGTAGTGAGTAGTAGTGGTAGTGAGTAATAGTGGTGAGTAGTAGTGGTGAGTAGTGAGTAGTAGTAGTGGTGAGTAGTAGTAAGCAGTAGTGGTGAGTAGTAGTGTAGTAGTAATAGTGGTGAGTAGTGAGTAGTAGTAGTAAGCAGTAGTGGTGAGTAGTTGTAGTGAGTAGTAGTAGTGAGTAGTGGTTGTGTGTAGTAGTAGTAATAAGCAGTAGTGGTGAGTAGTGAGTAGTAGTGGTGAGTATTAGTGGTGGGTAGTAGTAGTGAGTAGTGAGTTGTAGTGGTGAGTGGTAGTGGTGAGTAGTAGTGGTAGTGAGCAATAGTGGTGAGTAGTAGGGGTGAGTAGTGCGTAGTAGTGGTGAGTAGTGCGTAGTAGTGGTGAGTAGTGAGTAGAGATTAGTAGAGAGTAGTAGTGAATGGTAGTAGTAGTAGTAGTAGTAGTAGTAGTAGTAATCATTGGAACCAACTTGCCCTAGTTGTATCACTGTGAACGGCATGTTAGCACATTTAATAGTTTTTGTATATTTAACTTAACTTTTTGTATATTTAACTTGTATAGTACCTTTAAGGAGCTTGGACCTAACCAAACCAGTGAGGCGTTGTACTCTTCGTATTCCTATGGCCGCTGCATTCACATTGTTAGAAGATACAAGAAGAAAAAGAAAGACACACATGTGAAACGATTCATTTGACTTGATCAGGTAATGCAGCAAAAAGAACAGACATTTAAGCCCCACACATTCTCTTTTGTACACAAACACTTATTCACTCCCAAATCTCATTCTGGGCCCATTTCATTCAGTTGTTGCAGCAGAGACAACATGCTGTTACCATGGCGACTGCCTCCCCTTTTACCTGTGTTGAAATGCAGTGTTAACCTGGCAGGATTTAACAGCCTTGATTTGAAATGTGATTCATTCATTCTTGGCAGAGGCCCAGAGTTTGACACAAATAGCATTCTTTACCCTTCAATTTGACTAACTAGGACAGCAACTAATGCCTGCTGACATTAATTAGAACAGGGTTTCCACACCAGCAGGCCTAATTTTTCATCACTCTAAAGCCCATGTATATTTTGAAACTGATGTGGACGAATCTCTAAGGTTGAAATTGTCTTTAATTTTCTATTATTACAGGCATAAAGAAACGAGGTTAAAATGTTTGTTCTTTTTAGCGTTCAAAAGTGATGGCATTAAACAACCGCTCAGAAAAATTGAGACACAATGAAAAGGTTCAAGTTATTCATGAACTCAAATTCTTTAAATGTCATGAACAAATCCAATTAATATCCATACAATTTTAGCTTTCACGTGACCTTTTATTTGCGTAGTATTTGGCATTACAAATGGAGTTGCCACCTCTTGCTCTCATCATGTTTGTCTCCAGTAGAATAAGTTGTTGTTCACAGATGAGCTTTGTGCGTATTGATATAGATCGATAAACAATTACTGCGCTCTTTGCCTTCTCGAGTTCCGTTGAGCCTCTGTTGGTGCCTGAGGGGGTGATGCCTCTGTAGTCCGATACAAAAGCACCAGGAAACATCCACCATCAGACTAGCATCAGTTCAGTTTAACATTGTAAAAGTATACGGCAACCTTTAATGTGGTATCTTTTGGTACAGCTGTGAATTTAAGTGCATGAGACAGGTTTTCATGTTTTCTAATTATTCATTTGTTTGGTGGATAATAAATGTGGAAATGTGTATTCTATTTTTTCATCAGTGGAAGTGGAAGATTGAAAAGAAAGATTTGTTTTTTCATTACAGAAAGTAGTGCTGAGTCCTGAAATAAATACACACATTTTCATACAAATGCAGGGACAATTTATGTGCAAGAAAACATCTTTTGACTGTTTAAGAAAAGTAGCTTTTTAGCAATTTTTATTCATCAAATATTGTGATATTCTTGTTGTATTGTTTGAATTAGACAAGTTTTGTCCCATGTTTATAGTGTGGTTGCTTGTTAACAGTGGATATTGTATTGAATTGAAATACCTGTCACACAGGTGTCCAACCAGGAAGTACAAATATTGTATGCTGTATGCAATGAGTTTTGATATAGGTTAAGAGAGCACATGGGATCTGTTGCCATGGCAGTTATGGCGGTCATCTTGCGAGTGGAGAAGCTGTAACATTTTAATAGAAAATAATGAAATCAATGTCATAGATTCAAAAGTTTAAATCAACATATAATGCTTTTTAGGAAGTCCTAATAATGCAAATAACGCTACCTGTATCCATCAGGACATTTTTCAGAACATGAATATGAATATTCACATTACTTTGGTAGAACATGGGCATTAGATAAAGTCATATTATAAAAAACAAATATGATTTAAAATTCCAGCTTCACGTTGTTGTCCAATGTTTTACCTGCTAACTAAAATCTGGGGATTTTTTCACTTGCCTCTCAGGGCTTCCGTATATTTTAGTGAAACATGTAGTTTAATCTGTCAAATGCACTTTATGGAATTGTATATAGAGAGATGGATTTTTTCCCTGAACTATGAGATACTTTTTCATCCGTAGTGATCACATTTAAAGTCAGGGGACAGAATCCACAGAGACCCAATCATCCTCCTGCACAATAACTTGTATTTGAAGACAAGGTCAGAATGTTGTGGAGGATTCATCAGAGGGAAGGCACTTGTGAATGTTCAAGTTTGAACTACCGGTATGTACCTCTGTGTTGTGTTTCTGTGGATGGCCGCTCAGAAGAAGGGTTTATTTGGACCCTTCAATCAGCTCTAGGTGGAGTGTGTGCTGAACAGGGCTTAGAGCCAAGACTGGAACAATCTCTGTTCAAAGGTTTTCATCAACATTGTCAAGTTTTATGTTGTTCAAAGGAAACTCAAATTTTGAACATACATAAACAACCTAAATATAGCTCCTGAAATATATGTTTTTTTCCCCCAGTCGCACATACATTCTGCAAGTACACAATGCAAATGGTGCATTCCATGCAACTGGTAAATGGGATATTTACCACCTCTGACTTGAAAAGATGCCCTGGACCTGGGCACTGACCGCTCAAACTACTTGTGAACCCAGAGCTGGTCGAGGGACTCTCACTTCACATACAAGATAAACTGTGTGTTACAACAATGATAAGTGCATTTTAGAGATTACCTGCCTCATAAACGATGTAAACATTTCATGAAGGTTAAATCAAACAATAATCTGTTTGACATGTTACTTTAATGTTTACATTTGTTTGTAAAGACCATACCAGTGGCCTTTACACACACGCACACACACACACACACACACACGTACGCACACATACACACACACACACACGCACGCACGTACACACAAACACACACACGCACACACGCACGCACACACATACGCACACACACGCACACACACATACGCACGCACACACATACGCACACGCACGCACACACACGCAGCACACACACACACATACGCACACGCACGGACACACATACACACACACACACACACGCAGCACACACACACACACACACACACACACGCAGCACACACACACACACACGCAGCACACACACACACACACGCAGCACACACACACACGCAGCACACACATACGCGCACGCACACACACACACACACACACGCAGCACACACACATTGTGGGGCGGCAGTATCTCAGGGGCAGAAGGCTCGTCATTTGACGGTTGGCAGTACCCGTCTCATTGGACATTATTATTTCTTTGGCAAGACGTTCCACGGTATTGTTTTAAACTTACTTCCATGGATCAATAAATTGAATACATGCAAGATAAATTTATGGCATGCTGTCAAACATTTCAGGCAAAGTAATAACATCTCCATGGAGACACGCAAGTAGCAGTCGACCCTTCTCCAGAAATATTTCGAACTGCACTTTTGGAGTAAAGAGCCATATTTCGATTTGTGTGGCTCCACCAACAAAATGACTTGTTCTTCATCTCAGCTTAAATTTCTCTGTTGAGTAAAAGTTGTTGACCGAGCCACTGCAGCAATGGCACATGAAGAGAGGATTAAAATCTCAGATGTCTATCTGAACATCAAATATTTTAAAAATCACTCCTTTGGTGAATATCAAGGACATCTTTTCAGCAAAGATTAAACTTCTCTCACGAATTGACTTAGCAAAGTCTGGTTAAATGCAGCTGTGCCCCAACCTGAAGCCGAAACATATTTTGACTTCGCAGATTTGTCCCCGAGGTTATTCTTAAAGGTACCTTAAAGGTACAGGTGATGTCACCAGGCCAAGTTACAGGTCAGATCTGACAGGTCAAAAACAATTAACATTTCAATTTATGTATATTGCTGTAGGGGAATGGAGATGGACATTCCACGGCCAGATAACAGAAAATCTCTCTTTGAACATTGGGGGTTTTTCGTTCTCCCTCTGTCCCTCACCGCAGGGAGCCGCTGTGACTTTTTGTGATAACAGATCTTCTCCCCACAGTCTTACAGGAGGACGCCCCGATGAAAACTATGTTTTATGTGATTATGCCATGAATGTTTGTCCGAATCAACTCCGTACACCGCATGTTTCACCTTGTGTTACGTATTTTTCCACTGTTTAAGGTTTTATATTCCCAATGCTTTAACTCTAGCGCCCATCACAGGTGAAAGAAGATGTAAAACGTGTCTACCTCAAGAAATAATGTGCACAAACTGACAAAAGTGTTTAACGTGTAAATGTTAAAACAGGGTTCAATGTTTTTGCCATTATTATTTACGTTACTCCAGTTTTATTTTCTCGGCCATGAAGGTTTCGCTGTAGCGCCCGCCCCTTTCGCTCCCAGCATGCCCTGCGGGCCAGGTATCAAAAGGACGCTCCAAGCTAGAAACGCCCTCTTCTCTTCTCATCCCCTTTGTGTTCAAGCCTTTGTCTTGTCTCTTGGAAGCCGTCGCCACGGACGAGCCTATCACCTTTTTCCTTTGTCTCAACGATAATCCGTCCGACACGTGGTCGACAAGGCCAGGCCAGCCCTGGACTCTGAAACCACCTGGAACCACCTGGAACTAAGCTTAAGCGCTAAACCGGACTGAGACTATCTTTGCTACCTCGTTTTTTGAAGTAACCTACGCCGTTTACGTGGATCAGCGCTACCGCGAAGGAACTCCCGGACATCGCCCCGTTGCCACCGGCGACAAGGACCTTACAGCCGCCGCTGCCTCCTCCGCTCCACGCGACGCATCGCTCCGCCGCCACCGCCCGCTTCAAGGACGTCGCAGCACACCGCTCCACGCGACGCATCGCTCCGCGGCCGCCGCCCGCTTCAAGGACCTCGCAGCACGCCCCCTGCCTCCGCCGCCTCACCGCTCCACGCGACGCCTCGCTACGGACCTCGACCACGGACAAGGACCAGCCGGACCGAGTCTCTACAAACCGTAAGCCGAGTCCAGTGTGCGGTTCTCTTGGGGCATGATTTGGGTAGAGCTCAGCTGTTCCTCCTCCCTTTAGCTTCTCACTTTCCCTCTTCTTGATATAGATTAGCATAGACACGTTTGATTATCAAAGGCAAAACCCTGGTTTAACATTATCTGCATGAAATTTGCTGTCAAATCTGATATAACATCACCTGTGATTTACCTGTGCACATTTCTGCTCCGGTGTTTTTGATTGCCCTTTGGATAAATAAACTACACAAAAGAGTTATTGACTATTGTTTGTTTGAATAGACTATGTGTAAGTCCCTGAATCGTGAAACACCCTTCAGACCTTTTTAACGAGCGTGATTAAGGACCGTATCTTAGCTCTTTGGGTTTAACCCTGGTGCCCCGTCTTGTCTCGTTTCTGCTAAGAAATCTCCCTTAATCATAAACTGAATACCTGTAGTTTGAGACCCTACATTGCCATACTGTGGAGCAAAGACATATCACCTCCATGAGACGAGCAGGTGGCGGACCCAATACCAGAAATAGTAAATCCTTATCTTCAAGTGCAACAGCCCAGATTACAACACCTTTTGCTTTTGTAATATCTTAATTTTGTTGCTGCTTGTTTTGGAATTCCACAGTGATGCAAATAAACAAATGCAGAGACACGGGCCAATTCAGCCAGTGGCGAGCGATGTTAGGGCTTTAGGTGCGCCCGCAAATTGCTTTGGTCAGCTCATGTTGTGAATCTATTAAAGTAGATTTACATTCTTATACACGCTCTTGCAAGCAGGGACACATAAATATAAGTATGCTTACATTCACTTGATGGGAAACTAAGGTAGAATCATTTTTGAAGACAAAACATTGTGTGTGTTCCTAAGGGTGGAGTGTGTTTAAAAGTGTGACAGTATTTGGCAGGTCTGGTGAGACGCCTGGAGGACGGTTTTCAGCTTAAGAGATGAATTATCTGGGTGTGTGTTTACACAAGCTGGAGACAGACAGAGACAGGGAGGGAGCAGCAGGCCTGACAAATGACACAACAGCACTTATTCACACAACTATATTCTCACTACAACTCTACATATTTGAAATAGTTGATAATTACTTTTGGTTGGGTTACTGAAAGTACATGTCAATACTATTTCATTCATTTCAAATGCAAATATGTCACTTGCAATAATGATCTATATTGTGATTTACTTGTGATGGTCCTTTACAATGACAGACAGTAGCATTATCTCAGTTTACATACAATAAAAGTGTGATGGCGTGTGGCAGAATCCATCTCTAAGGCCACAATCCTACAGTTAATTATTTAGCAACATCAAATTGACAGAAAAGCTTAACTTTTGGTCAGATGAAACTCACATGGAACAGAAAATAGTTTTTACAGTCATAGTCACAAGACATTTTTTCAGGAAATATGGATTACATTTTTAATGTAAGATAATTGAGGCCTGTATATGTACAATTGATTTTTTTCTTTTTAAATTTCGTTGCGGCTTTTATTCAAGAGCTCTCTACAGCCCAAAATTACGGTACATGTATAGAGTATTCTGATGACTAATTATTATGATTATACAAAGGCATTACTTTTTAAAAAATGTATTTTTACTTAATAATCATGATTTATATTCATTTAGATAATGATGATAAATAAGTATTTGTCTTTCAAGCCCTGACAAGAATATGGAACCTGAATAATTACAGATCTTTTGTTATGCATTATATTGGCTTTTGGGCAGCTTGGCATTGATATACCAATTTAAAAGCAATTCACACCTAATATATGTGCATAGAAAGTGTTGAGACGCTTTCACCTTAAAGCAAAGCTTCTAGAGAGAGATGTGAGTCAATTTGACTGCTGAAATAAATGAACAACCAGTGGTGTATGAATTTTAATACCATGAAGGACCATTTCCTAGATTACTACGCATAAATAGAAGGTTTGGATTGAGCCTTTGATTTTAGCTCCTTCTCTTACAAAAAAGACCTCGTTAACCCGGATGCACTAAAAGGTGCATCATGTAACTTCAGCCTCAGCTTTGTCTACACTGTTCCACCTTATGGCATTGAACATATCTATCTCCATGGATACAAGCAGTTGACGGACCCAAATCAGAAAAGTTACATAGTTCCCCTCAAATTCTGAGGTGATTCTGAAGGGAAATCACATTCCACTACATTCACTGTAACAAAGAAGTCAACAAATATCAAGGCGCTTGGACTGAAATAACACAATAGATCTAGAGTATGTAATGGACGTTTGTTTTTCTGATTACAGCTGTCTTTGAACCTAAAAATAAACTATGAGTGTTTTTACCTCTCAGCCAATGGAGTTTTCTCAGCAGCAAACACTTAGAAATACCCCCATTTATCCTCTCTCTGAACCAGACAACAGCTCCTGGTCATAGCGGTGTACTCCAACTGCACAACTAGCTTTAACACTATCCTCGGGAACTCTCCTCCACGAAGCCCCTGCATGCTAACGCTAATCCCCGCCATGGTTATCTTCACGGCACAGACGCAAAATACTGAATCACAACTCCGTATTGACTGTGATTAGTGGAATTAGTCATGTTTTTTTGCATTATTTTCTTTGACAAACCTGTCCTTTTGATATAATGTTTGAGAGTAAACTTTGAGCGAAACCAAATAGTGCCATTGGAATTTATGCATTTAGAATATAGCGTAAATTGAACAACTGCATAATAAATAACAGGATACTTTATATTGTTAATATTGCAACGACATATATTGCACTCTTCTGTCCAGTGGATCCAGTGAGCGACCTTGCTTACAGTAAAAAATACATGTTTGAAATGTATTTTTGAGCCTTAAAAACATCCATTATTCAATTAATGCAAAATGTACAGCAAAATGTTCCAGGTACAGCAGCAACATCTCCAGTGGGACAAGCAGACAGTGGACCCTTCACGAGAAAGGTTTGCACCCCTTCACCCTCTTCACGCTCTACACAACCGAGTCCTGCCGCCTTCACGAGTGGTGGAATGCATCAGCGGTGGTGATGAGAGGGAGTGCAGGACTGTAGTGGAAAACGTTGTCCCCTGGAGTGAGAGGAACCACCTTCAGGTCAACATGACCAAGACCAAAGAACTGGTGGAGGACCTGAAGAGGACCAGAGCGGATGTGACTCCCTCTTCCATTGTATTTGGACAATAAACTGCGCCAGGGCAAGAAAGTCAACACTGTCTTTATGAAAGGCCAGAGGACAGAGCTAGCACAATATTCAGTTCATTTTTCTATAAGTAATGTAAGTTTATTATCTTACGTTATACTGATATTTAATACTTTAACTTTATATATCTATACCTTACCTTATCCAACTTTTCTTGTTGGATGTTTTTTGTGTGCATTGTCCACATTTAACTGTTAAACACTTGTCGATGTGGACCTTGTGTTGATATACATGATGGTGGTCCTTGCTTTACTTCAAGTGAAAAGGCTGTCCATCCCAAAGCTGTGCAGGTGCCCAAAAATACATGGCATGGTTTGAAAAACAGGTACAGCTGTAAGCACATCATATAGTGTCTACGTGATGTCACGCAGACACTATATGTTCTTGTATTTCACATATTTTTTATTATTGTATTTTCCACGATTTTCCATTTAGCCAGTTTCAACTCCTAAACACTTCAACCAATTTTACCGACTTTTGACATTTGAACAACTTGTACTTTTTGCAGAATTGTCGAATTTTCCAAAGTATCAGTTTTCCCCATTTAAATGAATTTGGGCATTGAGTGTCTGCGGAATTCTTTAGACTTTATTCTTTAGACTTTTGTGTGTGTGTGTGTGTGTGTGTGTGTGTGTGTGTGTGAGAGAGACTTTATTCTTTAGTAGTTTGGGATCTCTGTCATAATACTTACACACATAGTACTCTTACACACATGCAGTACTTTTACACAAAAAAGTACTTTTACACAAATTCGGCAATTTTACATAATTAAACTACTTCAAACAACTTCACACTTCAACAAATTAGTACTTACACACATGTTGTACTATTACACACTTTTAGCAAGAATGCAGACACTCCAGCAATGGCTTCAGCCATTGCAAATTCGAGTTATATATATTTTTTTCTTTATCTGCCTCACTTTCCATATCAGCTGGCTTTTTGCCTTCCATTGCTTTTTTTGCTTTCATTACAAAACAAGTGCAGAGAGAGTAATCTTGTATGCATTTTTGTGTTTCTGCAAAAGGTGGATAATAATTAAAAAATGCTTCTTGGAATGCTACAGTGCCTTGGGAGGGTGTTGTGTGGGGTCAAAGAGCAGCGCAGAATGCAACAACAAAAAGATAAAGTCCATAGTGTGAGTATGTCTGGAAAACTCTGCCACAGTGGGATTTATTGCATCTTAATTATTCAAAAGTGTGTGTGCAATGTGGAATGAGAGAAGAGAGCGAAGGCAGGCCAGGAAAAATAAAGAGGGGAGATAACAAATGAACGACAAGAAAGAGGCATTTTTTGGAGTCAGAATTTGTTTTTTGTTGTCTGCATTATCATTTAAAGACACAGCAATTATTCATTACAAGAGTTTCAATGCTTTGAGAAGATGGCGCTCGGTACAGAAAAGGTTTACTGGAAAGTCTATGAATGCTACCTTACCACTCTATTTTCTATTTTTCTAATAGTTTTCTTGCAGATGGCTTACTGCACTTTAGCCTCAAAGCTGTAAGACTAACAAGAGTCATTTTAATAATCAAGTATCCTACAAAGAAATCCTACAATTTTACACCTTAGCTTCTTGGTAGGCTATTCCATTTAAAAGTAGAGCTTGGTGTCTATCCATATACTGGTACATACACCGTATTTTCCGGACTATAAGTCGCACCTTTTGTAATAGTTTTGGCTGGAGTGCGACTTATACTTATACTCCGGAGCGACATGTGATATTATTTGTTATTTTCACACTTGCAACCTTATTTCATACTCCAGTGCAACTTATATATGTTTTTTAAAAATTATGCATTTTTTTTGCTGATGCGACTTATAGTCCGGAAAATACGGTAGATACTTGTAGGAGCTGACCAATGTTTCATTGTTTCCTTCAAGAGTGTGAAAAACAGGCAGGACTGTAAAGTTATTCAACCTTGAGAACGTCATCCACTTGGTTTAGAGAAATGTATGCAATGAAACTCTGATGTATTTTGACAACGTGAGTAACACCAGAGCCTCATTAGAAAACATAACGTGTGTAGAAGTGTTAAGCTTAGTTTACTGATGCAGCAATTACTGCCAACATTAGCACGACTGCTAACAACTGTGTATTACATTTCAATGGACAAAAATATAGCAGGTCACAACCATGACATTTTGAAATTGAATTAAGTTTGAAATCTGGATGTTAGATATTAACTCTTAATATTCATTCAACTGTAACAAAGACATGAACAGCAACCATGTTTTTCCACAGTCTGCAAACGTCAAACTTGATGTTTAGATTTTGCTGCCACATTGAATTAATGCGATGGGTTGTTTATATCTGCCTGGATGTGTGTGCAGCTATTCTAAGCACACCACTCTTGGAACGGCTTATATACCCGTAGATTATGCAAACTTTTTTCTCCCCTAATTCTCGTGCAAACCCAGTTATCTTGACTAAATATGAAAACGCTTTGTTCTTGGTCCTTTAATTAGCCCCTTGTGGCAAAGACGCAAACAATACTTTATGTAGTTGAAACAAGCCAGGATAACCTTTAAAAATAAGCCATACAGGAATGCACGTTTTACTGTAGTACTTTGTTGTTCCTCAGTATAGACAGTTATCTGAAACGTGTTGAGCAGAATAATATTTGTTTCTGATGTCTAAAGCGGCAGAGAGCAGCAGAGAAAGAAGCGAGATGAGGCAGCCAAAAGAGGAAAGTGCTCACAGGAGGGGGCTGTGGACTACTGCTGACTTTGATGATGACACACACTGAATGGAAGCCATGTTTTATTCTGATGAGAAACTTTGCATGTGGATACACCGGGCTCGGGCTAAACCGAGTCACGCATAAAACGAACCAATACAGCGCTCCCCTGAGTAATTCAAAATAGATTATAAGTGCGTAGGATGTTGCTGTGTCCCATAAATAACTCTTGTTCGACTCAGAGCTCAGGGGGTAAAGGCACAGCAATAAGAAGCATAGAGCAAAAATAATAAGTAATTTAAAATAGGTTACTTTGTCCCAAGAGTCACTTAATTATTGCAAGGCTAAATGTCAAGTGCACTTTGCCGACATTGGTATCATTGAGAATCGTATAAAAGGTGTAAAAGCGATAGATAAAAAGAGTAAAAATATGTCCTCAATACACAAAATTCCATCAAAAATGCATGAGCAATTCACGCATACGCCTCGCTCACACTGTGGTAGAACTCTGCGGTGCTCTTTGATCGTGCACCGCTTCTTTGTGATTGCAGAATAAATATTGTATAAATTAGATGAGTTATGGCCCTCGTTTACAGTTTGGTTGGTTGGTAAACGTTATTAAATGACCTCTGTACGTCACAGAGTTGCCCTGCCCATGTCCAACCAGGAAGTAAAATAATGAACCTCCTCATAATTGACAAAATTGGCAAGAGGTTTTTGTAAAATCTCAAATATAATTGTGATAAGCTTTAGTGAAATAAGTAGTCTAACCTGTCATACAATATGTAATTTAAATGTGCCACTTTTATCACTATTGCATGTACTGTATAGTGTTTCCTTCTTGAAATGTACTGCGGACTTGTCCCAGTGCTTTCATAGAGAATGACCTCCTCACAGACATTGGTCAATGCAGTAGTCTCGAAACAAGATTATAGGATGTAGCAGACCAACCTTGAGGCTTCTCTGCATGGCACATATCCCTTATAAAATAAAACTGGGAAAACTGCCCAACTGTGCCTTTGTAAAGACTTTATAATAAATAATCGCATAGTTAATATAATGACAGAAACATAAGGTCTCATTGTAGAATTATTGGAATAACTGAGCTACTTTTTATAGATGTAATGCTAATTTACAGCTCTATTTGATTGGAATTTTCACAATCACTATGAATAGATAATTTGAGGTTTATGAGGTGTGAAGGGTGTCGTAGTGTTCATGGCGGGTGTGATATGTGAACATGCTGGAGATTAATTATCATAAAACTATACCTGGGCCTTGGCCTCTGCTTGCCTAACAGACTTCATGCTTTACATTTGTCCACTCTCATGCATCTCAGTTTGACAGCTCTCCCCATGTTCACTGACAGGGCTCACTTTCTGCAGAATCTCCGCTTCACCATTGTCAAAACAACAGGAACTGCCCACTACACAGCCGAAAAACGCGTTCTAATTCTGGATTTCCGATCGTGCGGCGCTGCTCCCCAAACCCCGCCCTGCTGCTGTGCTTCATGCAGTAGTTGTCAGTCCAGACTCGCTCTCACCATGGACTCCAACTGCACTGAGATGCAAGACTGTGCCATGTTTTTCTCTAAAAACACCAGTTTTTTATTCTTTTGTGCTCTACGGTAGATGTAAAGGTAGGAGCACAGTGGAAAGCTTCCGACCAATGGATTTACAATAATTTAAAGATTTTTGATTAGTTTTACCAAGGTTTTACCAAGGTTTTACCACAGTTTTACCACGGTTTTACCAAGGAATCCCGAAATTACACATCCATGACAACATTTATATTTTCTATTTTTTTTGACATGCAAGAACATTTGGTATAGTATTAGGATAAATAACAATTTGAAAAAAGTATGGAGCAGAAATCCTCTAGAATTTAAAACTAATGCATTCTTTTATGCTTGTAAAGTTCATTGAACCAAACAATTTCCACATTTAGCATTTTATAATAAAGGTATGGTTAAATTAGTTTCAATTCCAAGTTCAACAACCGTGCATGCTTTGCAGAGTGAAACAAAGAAGCAAATCATCAGCACAAAAATGAGATGGAAGCAGCATTTTTCTCGACTGAGCCTGCATTTACACATCCTCCATCTGGACTCACTGGCAAAGCCTGATATTAACATTTGTACATAGTTCAGTTTTAAACTATGACAAAGTTATAAGTTGCAATTTGGGATACAGTTGAAGAATGTGCTTATGTATAGTTTTACGGCTAAAAAAACACTTAATCCTTGCTGTGTGTCACAACTAGATTTAAATTGCTCAGTTTTCCCCTCACCTCTGCTGCTGAAGCATGGCTGGATGTCAAAGAGTCTTTTCGTGTCCTCTACAGGCAATATTGTGCAAAACTTGGTTGCTGTTCTTCTGCCGCAGCTGTGCAGTCTCTTACCTTCAAGGCCAGTTCATGTGCTTTAACAAACGCTGAGGAGAGCAGCTTGTTTTGAAGGTTTGAGTACGTGCACTGAGGACCACGCCAGGTTAATACAGTGGAGAATAAAACCATGGGAAAACCACATAGAACCAGAGACGTCAACAGCTTTTGCTCCTGCGTGGATGACAACGCGATGGCAAACAAGTGACAAAAATAAATAGTTTTTAGCGACATATCATCGTTTGAAGCTAAGGCTATCTTCACATTTGTGATGATTAGAAGTTAGTTACAAATACAGGTTGTCATTTCTGAGCTAGTTTGTGTGCAGACTGGTGTTAGCAGAGGTTTTATAAAACTACAACAGCGATAAAGGAATAACTGCACTTTTACAGAAGAATGAGTGAATCTGTGGCCGACTTCACCTCAGGGAAATACAGGATTTTTCTTCAGGAAAGGTTTTGAGTTGCATCTGGGAGTGACAGGTGAGTTTCGTCGCAGCTGGTTTAATGCAGGGCTGTTTTTAATCCGACGTTTATGGCACATGAAGCTTTATTATAAGTGCATCTGTCTGACCAGTGTGCTGTTATTGTGTGTATCTCTGCATAGATGTGTGTAGTAAAAGCATAACTCACTGTAGAAGAGATGTCATTCGTCACTCATTCAAATGTTTTCTGGTGCATAGATACTCAAATAAGTGACAATAGAACTGCAGGCTCAGCTGCATGAATAAAGGGAATAAAAGGAAGTTATAAAGAAACAAACACCCGACTGAGTTTCTCTTTCTCTCTCTCTGTTTTTTTTTTTTTTTCCGGTATAGCATAAAACACACACTTTGAAAACGCACAACTACAGGAGGTGGCGGTAAATGCACCATTTCAGTTGGCTTCCAACCACTATCAAAAGTAACAGAAGAAGATGAAGAGTTTGTACCAGTGTGTCAAATACATGCCTTTATCTTAAACATGAATAAACTATGTAGGTCTAGGCTTCTTTCATGCCAAAACAATTTAGTTAGTATTTACATGTGTTTACTATGTCAATAAAAACAATGACCTACTAAATTACAATATAATTAGTATGAAAATTATCAACAAAATGTTGGTGATCACTCAAAGTCTGCTCGCCTGCTCATAAAAGTCACTTCATGCTACTGTGTTGCGGCCTTATACTATGTATTCTAAATGGCTGCCTTGTGTAAGATAAGAGAAAATGATTTGTTTCATGTAATTTATTTCAAGTTAAACTTGTTATACAGTTATCTCGTATAGCTGGACTAAGGTTAGGTTAGTTCTAGGCACTATAAGAATAACTTTAATGTTAGTCTTATTATTGACCAGGCAGATATATGTATTACCTCAGGAATAACTACTAAACACACATTTTTATTACTGATCACACCCGATCTCGTCAGATCATTGCGGCTAAGCTGGGCTTGGACTGGTTAGAAATGGGATGAGGGACCCTGGGACGCTGCTGTGAGACGGCAGTGGCTCCGTGGTAATGCACATTGTCATTGTGTCCTTGAGTAAGACACCCACCTTGCTTCCAGTGTATGAATGAGTGTGTTTGTGAGAGTGAATGTAGTCCATGGCTACAGTCCAGCATGTTTATGGCTTATATATCATGTTCAATAACACACACTGTCCCAACCAAATTAGCAAATAAAACATATTTGAATGTGGCTCATTCACACAGTCCATCACAGTGTGAATGAGACTAGATCTAATTGTACTCCGTTGTAGTGGGGTCTAAACTAACTGACTGTCTATTTTATGTCTGTCTAAAGATGATCTGCTTTTTGCCTTGTAAACAGGCTTCTGCAATTTAATCACACTGTGGCAAAATGTGCACTTCAAAATTATGTGAGAAAAGGCCTATGAATGGACATGGAAAATGCAGACTTGTTGAAATCAGATTTTGTTGACTTTTTGTAGATACTTAATAGAGCTTTTACTTCTGAAAAGTTGTGAAAAATGGGACCCATTCGAGGTTGCAAATGGACTTTGTATGTGTACATTTGTTGCGGAAAAAAAATCTCTCTAGCAGTTATCAAGAAAGAAAGTAAAACAATAGAACAGAGTTGTCTTCTCTCAATCGTGAATGGTTTAAGTCAGTGTACAATCTGAATTAATCCGTCCCTAATCCAAGTGTATCTGTCCCTTCCTAGTCTCAGGCCCCGACTCAGCATTGATACGTCTTTATATAGTTTCACACTTGAACATATGGTCACATGACCCACATCACACGGGAAGTTATTGGCTCTGAAACAAATGGTAGGTAGAACAAAAGAACAAAGGTAGTTGATTGCATTTGAATCCTGACTTTCTGACACTTAAGGAAAAAGACAATGCCCTGGCCAAAAGGCCGGGTCTCTTACTCGACCCCCGGAGTTTCTCTCTCGAATAGAGAGAAGTCAGTCTTTGATCAAAAGAATCACAGCACAGACATGTAATTATCAGTTAAATGCTAACAGTAGGGTCCAGGTTCGAACTAGAGATGTAAAGTCTATAATGTCAAAGAATAAGGACCAAATGATATTTTTCCATAACAGTACATCCAGTGTTCACAGGTCCCTGGAAAATAATCAAACCATCAACCTCTTTGTTTGGAGTCAAGTTCATTCTAAGAAATAAGACATTTCCATCAAGAATGTGTTACTCAAATTGCAATGGACAACATTAAAGATGATAATAAAATCTATTTGCTAGCACTTAATAATTAGCACTTATGTAAAAGGGTTATTAATAACTTGATTTTCAAGTCACTCTTCAACATCATCACCATCTTCATACGCTGTCTGTGGAAACCCATAGATAATTCCATATGGTCAGTGTAATGTTACTATGTCTGATCGCGCTGCACAAGGTTTTCCAGATGTGCGTGTGTTTGTATAGTGCGCATCTGTTGCTTTCTGTCATCCAGTGACACTTATAAAACAGCCATTCCCTATTCTAGTGTCATATGCCCCGGCCACCTGTCGTCAAGCACTGAGTGAAAGCTTGTTGAAATAGCCAAATCTTATTATTTTACAAAAATAAATACAGAACAAACGTAAAAAAACAAACTACAGTAATTAAGATGTTAATTTATAATCCAATTTTATGTCACAAACGAACCTGTGTGTTCAAACCCGGGTGGCAGTGTCGGTTTCTTTAGTTTTATTTGGTTAAACGTTACATTTATTCAAACACACCCCTCATATGTCACACATGTTTAGCAGGTATATGCATGTGGCGTGTCATTTTCTACTGCACCCTTAAAATACACTAATTTAAAAAGAGCCCAATGTCATGGGGAACATGTCTTGGCAAGAACCTTTGCTTCTTGGATGAACAAACTGTGTTAATTGCAATCGCCATGCTATTGTCACTTCAAAGCATTCGTCTTGCACATTCCCTCTTATTGAAAGGCTTCTGTGAGTGTCTTCTTTGAAATGTATGCAAGCTGAGAAAATGCATGGCAATAATATGTTGACTTGCATGAGAACGGAGCATACTGTGAGAATTCGTTCTGGGTGGCATGCCACTTTAGCTTTAATCTGTGCATATATGTCAGAGGTGTGTGGATTGACTGTTAAAGAGGTACAGTGACAGCGAGTTGGAGTGGGAGTGTGCCAAAATGGCTGCCGTCAGCATGTCAGGTGCCTTCCCCTTCCACTAAAGGGCCATTAGAAGCGAGCAGTGCACATTATTGTAAATTCATGAGCTATAGTTTGTTTGTAGCTGACATGGCTGATTTACACGTGAGTGGAAGAAAGTGTGACTGAGTCTAAAACAGCCGTCTATGTGCCGCCGTCTTTGTCTCACTTTATTGGAAAAAAACAACTCTTAAACTTGATTAAATAAAGCAGCCGGGTCTCAGGTGATGGACTGAAGAGTGGCACATTCATCAGGGAGTTAACTGAGTGGAACTATCGCTTAAAAGACAATCTCTGACTCTGTGGAGGAGATAGATGTTGTAAATAGGCCTGGTTAATGGTTTATAAGTCATTCAGATTTTCATTTATGCATAAAAATGCACACACTATCTACAGTAACTCAAACTTAAAGGTTTAGTATGTAACTTTTTCTGGTGGGGAGTGCGCTAATTTTATTGTGGGCCGGGTTGGGGCCGGCGCCGCACATGCATTTAATCGTGTTCCTCAGTAATAAAAAACTAACACAGTGGGTCTGGATTTATCCAACCTGCGGGTCCTGCAATGTTGTCATCGCTAGGGTAACCATCCTATCTCTTATGAAGATGTTATTGCTTTGCCTGGAATGTTTCACAGTATGGCATTGAACCTATTTAAATTCAAATATACTTTAGGTGTTTTTGTAGCTTATAAATACCTTCTTTTTTTGTTGCAACTTAGCATACTTTTCGGACTTTAAGCCACTACTTTTTCCCACACTTTGAACCCTGCGGTCATTATAATGGTGCGTTTTATCTATCACCAGGGGGCCTTCTAGCAGGAAGCGCACGCATTTAACACGCTGTAGAACAGGGGTGGCCAACCAGTCAGAGACTAAGAGCCACATTTTTTACTGTGTTACCGCAAAGAGCCACATCATACACATGGGCACAAATGAACATCACCCCATCCCTTCCTCTTACACACACACCTCTGCTCAGCCAAATTATTATTATTATTATTAACAATATCATGTCACATACAACCATGATAATGACAGAGATTGACTCCTACAGTGCTAAGACCACAAGCCAGTCATTTTCAACAATGAACATTGTGTCTCACACACACAAACTCTCAGTTCAACAAAGTCTAAAATCAAAAATCATTTACATACCATGTTGAAGTTCAATATTGCTGGTTTTCTTTTAGATGAGGGCCGTCTTCCCGTATTTTGGACGGGGTATTTTGAAATGTGGACGGGCATTTTCGAGTGCAGGGACAGGGTAATTTTTACTAATAAATCTCAGAAAAAAGGGAATATTATCATTAAATCGGGCCGGGAAGCGTTTGATTAAAGTCCGCCTCGCCCCGCGCCGCGCCATGACAGTTTACTGTTTACAAGTGAAAATTTGCATACTGCGTGGTGATTGGTCGATAAAGTTTGTGTGCTTGGCTCGGATTGGCTGCCGAGCCGTGGTCCGAAGAATGCCGAAGCTCCACTTCCGTGCGGATGAGCGGCGCACATGCGGTTTCAGCAACCATACTTCCTGTTCCGGCGGAAAGGTTCCTGAGATCGGAAAGGTTCCTGTCTCCTAACTACATAGTAAAAGAGGACTAAAGAGGAATGCTGCCAAAACCCCTGAACTCATTTGTTATTGAAATAAATGGGAACATTTATTTGTTGTTTTTGATTGTGTTTCACTTTTACCCTTTTTTTTTACCTCGTCTCCCAACTACATATAGTAAAAGCTAGGAGATGCCATCTCCTGATGGCATATGCATATATTGATAATTATTAGACAAAATTTAATAATTTCCTCAACATCGACCATTTTAATCTTGGCAGTTTTTATTATGTACAAAGGCAGAACAAGAATACGGGTCCACAGCGCCCGTGCGCATCATCAGCGTAATGGCGCCTCCGCACATGTCACATGCAGAGCGCCGTCTGGCACAACACAAACACAAATGTTGATATGAAAGTAAAAGAGCCGCATGAAACCAGGCAAAGAGCCGCATGCGGCTCGCGAGCCGCGGGTTGGCCAGACCTGCTGTAGAAGAAGACGTCAGTGGAAGCACTGTCCAAGGGACATATCATGTTTTCTATAGTTTAAGCTTAAAAACGCTGTGTGTTTTATTAGACTCAGACTCATATTCACAAAGAAATTTAATGAGGAAGTGCGGAGCACAGACATGCAATGTACAGAGTTCTTGGTCAGACCTGACCCACGGGTCAAAAAACAACATATGTATCATTACCCTGGACCATATTTCTGTGTAAATATCTCATGTTACAACGCAACACTCAATAAGTTTGAGCTCATGAGCAGATGAACCAGACGTGAAGACACAGACACAAGTAAATCAGCTCACACAGAGTAACCAAGGACAGTAGGGACAGCTGTGATGTGTTTTCTGTTTGTTAAACTTCAAAACATTGTGTGTTTTATTACAATCCAACTCATATTCACTGAGATATAATTAGTCCCTGTGCCGCGAGACCCCCGGTTCAAAAGACGCATCACTACCGCTTTTGTTTATGTGTAAATATCTCAACGCGGGCACATTTATTGTCAGGTGCAGCCCGTATTTGAAGATCTTTTTTCTTTGTAAATATCGGTAATAATTTTTGGATCGCTTATTTCACAGTGTCAAAGTGTTTCTTTTAGTGTTTGTATTTGGTTGTTTTTTATGTTTTACTGTGCACTTTGAGCTTTTTACATTTGTCTTCCAATGTGGTTTCCAAACTACAACTGGCAAATAACCTAAACCAACTAAACACACTTCTGCCTTTTGCTATGGCTCTTGTTTTCTGCTCCCCACAGCTGCCTCTCATTCCCTAATAATCCCAGGGTAACCTACATGAAAACAGGGAGCATATTATGCTCCCTGTTTTCATTCAGTCTTTGCTAGAGAATTGATTAGTCAGAAAAGACACTTAAGCTCTGCATTCTGAGCTTATGCCTTTGTCTTTGATTTTCTGTTTAGAGCTTTTCCCATTTTTTTTTAATGGTATTTAAGTTGTGTAAATAAAGAAGTATACATCCGGAGTTATTTGCCTGCCTTCTTTGTGATTTTTAAGGCTTTCCTGTTTAAAGGACACTTTCTGTTATCATTTCTGTTTGGCTCGTTATTTGTGTTGCATTAATATTACCTGTGTGAAAAAACTAACCAATAGTCCAAAGGTATTGCATCTTACCTGGTTGGATATGTTCATAAAACATTTTTCCAACTCTGCAATCATTTTTGCTTTATATATCCATGGTTTTCATTATGATGAGAAATTTGGACTGTTGCCGTAAAACTAAATCTATCTTTTGAATAGGAAAATGTACTCAAATTGTTGCATATAAGAGGAAACTGAAACACATGAATACGATATGGTTAATTTGACACGGGCATTTGAAATACTGTTGCTTCAAATCCTGTTGCTGATCTGCGTGGACTGTAATCCGGTATTTCTGGTGAAAACAATGACACCAACCATACAGCATTGAACAGCTACATGAACGACTGCTGCTCATGAAGAAAAGGAACTGTCAATCCCACCTACAAGCTTATTAAGGACAAAAACACCCATTTACCTTTCAAGACTATAAAGGACATTACCTTAGAGGTGTTGACAGACTCTTGGCACAGATCTCTCATTTCTTACGAAGCCATTTCAATTAAAGTCACCGTTATTTTAAAAATGTGTATCTGCACTCTGACAAATTGTATAATATTATTCCTTTCCTCCTTATATCAAACATTCACAATCATGCAACCGAGACATTTCTTATTTACCGTTGCGCTTGGTTAATGTAAGTGAAACAGATGAGGCGGATACAGATAGCACGCTCCCCGGCCTGAAATCCACCACCCGCCTCCATCTTGTCGTAATTTCTTCTTCTTCTCTCCCTCCTGTGTGTCACGCATAGTAAGTCAATTCTGCATCAGTCTTTGCCCAGTGTGTGTTACCCTAACTGAAACTGATAGGGCAGATCCGGTAGCGTGTGGGAACCAGCGTGTTGTTCTTCCCAGAAAATGGCCTCATGATATATTCATCATGGCATAAGCAATACGTACGCTGTATTCTGACAGACAACAGCAGCAGCAGCAGCAAAGGGGGGAAAGGAGAGTCTATAGAGTTGATTCCCGTGTAAGCCATATTGGGTCCTGTTCTGTCATAGAGACACCTTTTTATAAAAGCCCATCGCGTGCCAGGAAGTCACAAACACACTCGCTAATGTGCATTTCTGCTGTATTTCTCAGGTTCTAGCTGTACCTCCTCAAATGTTGAACGATTCAAAAAAAGGCCCAAGTTTCAGTCAAATATTACAGACAAGTTCATAAAAAGTTTGTCCAAGATTATTAGAAAAAATATATTTTACTGGAAGTGAATCAATGGAAGCCACCCACAAAGATAATACTTGGAAATGAAGAAATTAATTAAGAAGGTGCAAGAACACACTGTTCTAACAAAAAGTGCACTCTCTAATTTAGCAAGTATTAACAGAAATCCTCAATCAATGTTTATGCAAGAAAATGTTTTCGTAGTCACTTCCATGAGTGTGGCTGAAGTGGGCTACAAAACATCGTAGAATGCATATGTTGAACAAAGCTTCCTTTTATAGAGATACATATCCAGTATTTGGTTAGATAATTAGACATGAACTCTAGACATGAACCCAGAATTTTAGAAAGTTACTAAAACTTTGCCAAAGTCCTTATGCAGGTCCAAAATATAGTACTTTTACAAACTTCCAATTCGAGAGACGATCCAAAAACCCTTGTTGTTAAAATGGTACAATATCCACATAATTATTCCCCCAGAATTGGTAAAATTGACAGTAGACAGTAATGTTGATGTTGGATAATATCTTCGCTCTCTATTAACAATTTCATAATTCTTACTGTAGTAAATCCAATGAAACTCTTTTTCCTCCCACCACTGAGCTAACAGTTTCACATGCCAGTGCTCCCTCAATCCCTGTCCTTCCATTTTGTGTCTGATGGCTCGTTTATAACTTCCTGTCTTTGATGAGATCATAATTACCCTAATTGGTGTAATTAATCAAATTACCTTCTGGTGTTAATGAGATGAGAGTATGGCACGTCATGTTTGTGTGGCATGGACGCCTCTTGTTTATGACGAATCATATTCTGCAGGGACGTGTAATGCGTTTTATTTGTGTTTGCGCCTTTGAATCAACCCTTAGATGCAATAAACACACAAGGATTAATGGTTATTTGAGTGATTTAAGTTGAGTAACCAAAACACAACTGTTTACTGAGCAATATAATATAATTTAATATATAAACACAAACACTATTTTGATGGATCTGTTTGCACTAAGCAATACTTTCCAATTTTAAAGTAGAAATCAGTAAGAATAAATGTTTAAAAGTTTTGTAAACACAAATATATTAAATTCAAGACCAAACCGACACAAAATAAATCTGATTAATTCAATTGAAACAAATCCCAGGACAGTGCTCGGACTAAACAGTAAGTGGGGCATGGGTAACCTGGCTCACACCAGATTTATCTGTGGCTCACTCTGAATTGTGTACTAATCCGGGAATGCTCACGCCAAAAGCCGTTGGAACATAAAAAAAAATAGTTCAGGCTGATTAGTGGAAGCGTCACAACGGTTGAAGAAGCAGAACAATCAAAAAGCACAGTCCTCTTTCTCATTCACAAATGTAAAAAGTGCCATTGTGTGCACATTTTTGAAAAACAAAAATGGGCTGAAGTATGGCCGTCGGCGCTGCCATGTTTTCGGTGGTTTCGACTTCTCACAAACCACAATGCTGCTCTGTGATTGGTTCCAATCTCACCTGTGAGCTCTAAATGGCCCTGCTGCTGCTGCTGCTCTCTTGCAGAACAGATTGAGGCTCTAGAAAGGACTACAGGCTCCAAACTACTGACGTTTTCTGTTGCATTTATCTTGGGGAGGAAGAGCATTCTAAAGTTTGGGGCCAACTACAGAAAAGGACCGGTCACATCGGGTTTTGAGTCTCGGTTTTGGGACAAGAAGACCTCAACGACCTCAACGAGCGCGCGGGAGTGTAGGGAACAATGTTTTAAAATCAACTCTAAAATGACATTGTGTGCCAGTTAAAAGACGTGCTGCAGAATTTTGAACTATCTGTGAGCGTGGCAAGTTAGCTTGGCTGATACCAGTGTACAATGCATTATAGAGCGTGTATAGATAAAAGCGTGTATAGATAAAAAGCACGGATCACCAGCTCCAGGTCGCTAAATCATAAATCCGATTTGAATCTAGAGAAAAGCTGAAGGTGATAAAAACCTTGGGTTGGAGAGACCCCAAGTCTAAATTAAAATCAACTGCTTTGTTAGGATTTAAAACAACAATTTCTGTTTTTGGCTCATTTAGGGTAAGGAAATTCATAGCCAACCAAGCCATGACATCATCCAAACATTTCAAGAGGATTGCCAGGGAATTTTTTTTTACTGTCAGATAAATTTGGGAATCGTCCGAATGAAAGTATCATATCATATCATAATATTTAGATCATTTCTATGATCTAAATACTGTTAAGCTCCCTTGTGATTTGAAAAATAGGTATGTGAATCAAAGCTGTTCCCAGCTGCGCCCCTGATATGTCTGTGTCTGTTTAAACTGTGGCTTTTAGCTTTTAACATGGGCACGTGGCAATGGGGCCGAGGGAACAACGAAAGGGCCGGTCCAGCTTCATGGCATTCACTACACGTGCACATGCACATGCACATGCACACGCACATGCACACGCACATGAGGAGTTACAACACGGCACATTGAAGGACAGGGGACACCAGCACAGACCCATCGGGATATGTCCCAACTCTCCCAATTAACCCACTTTTTGGTACTGTTTTTTTTTTCTGCTGAATAAAATCAAAATGTTATGATTTCACATAGAACAGGACTAAAATCATATAGTGCAGCTTCTAAGAATCACAAAAATGGCCCGATTTACATTTTTGCACCTGGAGGGGAAAGGAATAAGTCCCATTTTATAATTTTAATGACAAATTAGTTGAAACCTTTTTACACTTAATTTGACCTGTTTGTCTTTATTGCAGTTGGCACTTTTGGGTATGTTTGTGCGCAATTTCACAATTATAACCACAAATATATAATAATAAGCACCATTTCAATATACTTGGACCCAGAGCTCTGCAATTTCACACAATTGTGGACCAGTAGGGCAATAACAGCAGTGGAATAGGATAATAGCCTTTTGCAAGAGCCATTTGAAATCAAGCATTATTTTCAATATAAATTAAATTCATATTTTATCAGCCTGTGCATATCGTCAGTAATTATATTTGTTCATTCAAATGGTTCATAACCCATGTATTTTGGACGAAGTACACTCCTGTTACCATCCACCTGTGCGCCGGCGTGCATTTTCCATATGTCAAATATTCTCTTACATCATCACTTTTATTTCCGTGGTCAATACCAGCAAGCCATACATCATTTTTAAAGCTTATTTTCTCAACAAAAACGAATATGTCATTGATTCACATTGAATAATATGCCCCAAGAAGCAATTGCCAATAGTTTGTGAGAAAGTCTCAACTTTTACAAACACATGTCCTACCTGTTTGCTGTTTATGATGGACGAAACGGCTTTCAATCTGTACATTCTTGTGCTCAGTCTGTCCGTAAGGAGTCCAAAACAATATCCATTTGTATTTTTCCTGAAGTTATCCGATTTTGAGATATTGTCAAGTAAACAAAGTTTTCTTCTCTGACGATATTCAGGATTAAGGCTCGTCCGGCGCATTTCTCCGTCCATAAAAAATGACCTGTTTGACTTATAAGATTGTGTTTGGCATCGATCTCTTCTTCAGACTGTTACCTACAGAATGAGACAATCCACGTTTCTGTTCGACAAGCTAACTTGTTTTTAGCCACATAGCTAACGTCAGCAGTGACTTAGTGGATTTTGATTGACATATTATTCTAGCCAATAAGAATAGCTTTAGGATGCAGGGCGGGACTTAGGGGTCCCACACACAGAATCCTCTGTATTCTCGTGCGTACAGCTACGTACAGACCACCGCGGCCTAATCGCGCCCTACACAGAATTTGAGCGCGTGTACATTTAAAAGGTTCACGCACCGGACACGCGCTCTCGACGCTCCGGCCACGCACGCGCTCTCTGCGCACATGCGCAGTAGAGGTGTTGTCGCATGAGCAGTGGAGTTGTTGACGGTGTGGCCTTTCATGTAAAAAAGGCAGATATCGAGAGTGCTGTTTTCACGTATTTGGTTTTCAAAACCCTCACACGGAGGCGCCGGTCTCTGTATTCCACCGTGAATACATCGTACAGTTCCTTTCTCCCACACGGCCACAATCAATCGTTCGTCTGCCATGGTTGACGAGCAAGAAAAAAGTGGCGCTTCTTGGGGTATTCCACGGGGAATACCGGAAATGCGAGGGGAAATATGTACGTATGTACGTCACTGGAGCGTCAGCTCTGATTGGCAGCTGCGGCGGCTGCTAAGCTTCAGCTGCAGAGACCTCAACATATCTGAACCCTCACACTTTCGTCGCCTCGGCCGTCTCATATGCGCGCTCAAAGCGTCGAGAGCGTAAAAAAACGCACCGCAAAAACGAAGAAATCGCACTGCGGATAACACAAAACGTGCTCGACGCGCGTTTACCATAGACTTTGAATGTAAACTGGACGCTTTGGCCGCGGCGGTGTGGAACGGCCTTTAGGCTGTAAAGAGCCTAGATTTTTCGGCAGGAGGCGACTAGATTTTACGCATAACGTTTTTTGATTTTATTAGCCTTTTGGACGCGCATTTTGTTAGATGTATTATTATACCAATACAAAAATAAAATGAAAATATTATTATTTATTTTTATTTTTTTCACCTCTATATGGGAAATTCATGGGTAAACTCATATTTACACATTTTCACATACATTGTTTTTAGCAGTTATAATAGGTATTAGTGGCCTTCAAAACATCAAAACGTATGTTTTATGATCATAGAGGAGCTAAAATTGTAATAAAACAGTTTGGCACAGTTGGCACATATTTTGATAACTTGTTCTGAATATACTTTTTGATACAAAAAGGTCAACAGCACCAAAATGCCTGTTCCTAGTGATTTGAAACTTTACACAGTTGTTGTCAACAAGATAAACAGCATGTACAGTGAACAGCATAAGCACACAATGAAGTATGTCCTGCTCAGGACCATTACAAATAAACAATATTCAGGTGAGACTAAAAAAAGGATGTTTTGTTTATATTTGGGCCTCTGTAGTGTAAGTTCTGAAGCCCTGACAGTGTTCATGTGCAGAAACTAGAAGGCCTAAGCTTTCTAATGATGCATCACACTCGGCCCTCAGAGGCGACTGTTGTTGTGATTTTGGGCCTTACAAAAATAAATTGAATTGAATTAAATGTGGGCTGTAAGATCCTCTTTTAATGAGCAATGCCATTTTGGTATGTCCAACCATTCTGCACAGGGCGAAATAGGTGGATGGTAACAGGTTAATGATTTAATTTGGAAAATTACACTTAAAAGACAGTAGGCGAGGATGGGTGAAAATAGATGGGCCTTAATGGATTATGAATTTGGAAGACAGTTTCTTTACAGCCTTTGCATCAGTGCTGTTTGTGGTGTTATTATACTTCGCATCACGGTGTGTACTGTTATGTAAAGGGACATTGTGTATCTGTTCTGCGAGTCTGCCACCTGCTTATCTAAGGTGTTATTGCTTTGCCCTGAATGTTCCACAGTTTGGCATCTATTTGAATGGTAACAAGTAGCACTGGCAGGTCCATTTATGAGTCAGATCTGTGGATAGATGAGCCTACTCAAAGTAAGAAATAAAAAAATAACAACTGCAGTTGTATAAAAGCAAGACAAGTTCAATGTCATACTGCACAATCTTCCCGGCAAGGCAAAACCTCTCTATGTAGACAAGCATTCACGAGACAAACTGAAGCTGACTTGGTTGGCTTGGGGACCAAAGTTACTTTGCGCTGGAGCATTTAGTGTTCACAATACACTTATCGATTGAACCAACTGTGTAGAAAGACTTATCTCACCTCGACTGTAGAGGCGCTGCATGCAGAAGAAACCATAGGAACTTGGACTTTAGCGGTGCTGGGATTCATTCTTTGGTTTTACAGATGTTCAGTGTGAACTGCAGCTGAGACGAAGGAGGAGAGGTGATATGATCACATTTACCAGCTTAATACTGAATGAATAAGCCACTTTTTCCACCATTAAAATCAGTTTAAGCATTATTTTTTAAGCATTATTATTTTTTGTATTTTTTTCCATTTAGCACTATACCTTTGTTATAATAATAACAATAAATATAGCCGCAAGCGGCAATGATCGGCCCTCGCCACGCCGCCGCCACACCGCCGCCACGCCGCAAGAGGAGGGGGCGCTAACGCGCCCCAATTGTCCTTTTATTACGCCTACTGCTGAATCTGAATCTTCTCCCCTTTGTTTTACCATCAAAAAGCTATTTTATTTTGAATTCTTGGCAAAATGTGCGGCTTTGCCGCACAGACACCGTGACTCTTTGAATGAAAATGTGGATAACTTTTGATGGTCCACACCTGAAGATGAGTCTCACCAAATTTCAGGTTAATAGGGCTGACGCCCTGGGAGGAGTTTGTGAAAGTATAAAGTGTAAACATGTTCTGGCGATTTCCCCATTGGAATAACATGGAAGGTTTCGGTCATCGTTATGGCAACGCCATAACAATTATGACATGGGTCTCATTGACTTTTTTGATGGGGATGCTAAAATTGAGTCGTGTGTCAAATTTCATATAATTTCGCAAAACTAAACATTTAACCTCCATATAAAATCTGTAGGGGGCGCTGTGGCGCCAAATGAATTTATTTCACTTCAAGTAGGTTTAGGGCAAAGAGTTTAACAACTGATTCTAATTTGACGCAATTCGGACTTTATCCGCGCAAACAGCAGAAATTTTAAATATGGGAGATTTCTGAAATTCTAGCTACAGTTTGCGGCTTCGCCGCACAGAGACCGTGAGAGGTATCAATGTAATTTGGATAACTTTTGATGTCCCACTCCTCAGTAGCATTTTCACCAAATTTCAGCTTTTTAGGGCCAACGCCCTGGGAGGAGTTCGTAAAAGTACGACGTTTGGAAAAACTCCGAAGTCAGGTTTAGCCATTTTTGAAGCAATATGGCCGACATTTGGTTGGGCGGACGGCGTTGCCGTAATAATATTTTTTACTTCTCTTGTCACCATCTACCTCTGCGCCAAATTTCATGATTCTACGATCAGATTTTTTTTGGGTCATTTCCCATCTCTCAATGCATTTTTGGTACATTTGGGGGCGCTGACGCGCCAATTTTTTTATTTTAGAAAAGGGAAATAGCCAGAATGTAGAGAGGCACGATTTTTAGAGGTGTGAACATTTTTGTGACTTTTCGTCAATGTTCACTGGGTGAAAAATA